>NW_028173253.1:0-22500 GCF_963971535.1 Notolepis coatsorum | reverse complement strand
TCTCTTTGTGTGTGTGTGTGTGTGTCTCGCTGTCTGTGTGTTGTGTGTGGTGTGTGTGTGTGTCTCTCTGTGTGTGTGTGTGTGTGGTGTGTGGTGTGTGTGTGTGTGTGTGTGTGTGTGTGTGTGTGGTGTGTGTGTGTGTGTGTGTGTGTATGGAGCATGCACCTCGGAAGGGCTTTAGGCAAATGTGAGACGCTATCAAAAATAAAGATGTAAAGGGTTATGAGGTCGATTTCTAATAATATACAGATTTAAAAACACACTCTATTCCACAGCCTTGTATGATATATTCACTTTAGTTGCTTCGTTTAAAAAAAAAAAAAATGATGAGAGCCTTGGCGTTAAGTGGTTGTAGCTACGGCTGTGGGGGCGCTGGAGACACGATCCGATAGACCTTCTTATACGCCCGAGTCTCCTGAACACGGAGAGACCAGTCCCAAGTCCACCTGCACTTTCTCGGCCGAGCTAGTCACTTTTCCCGCACCTACTCCTACTCCCCGAAAAATGCCCAGGGGAGACTTTCTGGATTGTCCCGACACACTCCCTCCTGGGCAATCTGTGCATGCAGGAAAGAAGAGAGGAGGGAGGGAGGGAGGGAGGGAGGGAGGAGGGAGGGAGGGGGAGGGAGGGAGGGAGGGAGGGAGGGAGGGAGGGAGATAGGGAGGAAGATAAGGAGGAAGATAGGGAGGAAGATAAGGAGGAAGATAGGGAGGAAAGAAGGGAGGAAGATAGGGAGGAAGATAGGGAGGAAGATAGGAGGAAGATAGGGAGGAAGATAAGGAGGAAAATAGGGAGGAAGAGAGATGGGCCCCAGGGCTCTTGTCTCCTGGTCTCGGCCACTCTACGCAGACTCCCTATTTTAGCGTGATACCGCCCGATATCCCCGCGGCATTGGTATCAGTGCAGCCCTATGAAGATGGAACAAGGCTCTGGAAGAAACAAATCAACCAGAGCTACAATAGTCACTGGACCATTAAAAAAGGCATGTTGGTCAATAACTAACTAAGATATCGCCTGCAATAAACTCCACCCAAACCGTCACTAAAACAACACGTCTCTCTACCGAAGCGAATGGATTCTTCTAAGTCCTGTCCGTTCTCTACTTAGGAATACGATGACGCATGCAAGTAACATCTTAAGAAAAGATAGAAAATTAAAAATAACTAAAAAGGATCGCCTCACGAGCGCTTCTATTGCACGAGACAGCGGTCGCATAACGGCAAAGGACTGATTCAGAGAAAACCTTTAGTGTTAGAAACGACTAATCGTGACATTTAGAGTCGCGTACGCAACATGTGACCCGGCGCGGCCTAGCCCGTCTCGTGAAGGAGCTCGCCATTATTCTGCAGAAAAATCACAAAACGTCGCGCAATTCAGAAATAGGTTGAAATTGAGATATTGGTAATTTTGAGCGCTTTGAAATGTTCTCTATCCGTTCCCTTATTTGAAAAAACGTATACGACTTGTAAATGTGTTAATTCCGTGTTAGTTATTTTCCTCGCTGTGTGAATAAACAACACTTGTGTCGGCGGGGAGGGGCTAAGTACTTTCTGTCTCAGGTGTCGGAGACAACGGCCCAGTACTTTGTTGGCGGTGTGAAAATATGCCCAGAAACATTAATACTAGGGATGTCCGATATTATCGGCCGATATTGGCATTAAAATGTGATATCGGAAAATATCGGTATCGGTTTAAAAAATATATATTTTTTATTTTTATTTTTTACATTTCTATAACCTTTATTTACCCAGGCAAGCAAGTAAGAACAAATTCTGATTTTATTTATTGTCAAAAGTATGCATAATGTTGTGTTAATTCCACAACAAGAGATATGTAATGTTAATTACCTAAAATTATTCATTTTTTTGGGGGGGGGGGGGGGGGGGGGGGGGGGGGGGGGGAACCCTGCATATATCGGTATCGGTTGATATCGGTATCGGAAATGAAGAGTTGGACAATATCGGTATATCGGTATCGGTAAAAAAGCCAATATCGAGCATCCCTAATACCCTTTGTGGCGATTGTGGCATCATCTTGGTTAATAAGACATAGATCGAAAAGTATCCGCCCGATTTGTAAAAGTGATGGCTTATTTTGAAGGTATGAACCTGTACGTTCATATCATGGAAGTCATGAAAAATCACGAAAGACATCTTTGAAGATTGCTCAATAAGACTTAAAGTCTGTGACTGGTCACATAATGTGAAGGCGTTTCACCTGATCAAGTCCACAGCCTCCGTAATAGTATCAAATAGTATCAAATAGCTCGTTTCACACATCTACCTGCGATGCCAATAAACACTACTTATTATTTCTATTCAACGCCATTCCGTGTCAGCGACTTCCTGTTCTGGCTTCCAAATGGTGGACAAAAACGGTAATGACTAGAAACCAGACCTTTCCTCAAGATAACTTCCCCTATCTATCCACTACTATGCTACATAATGCAACTTACAAGATATATGGCACTTCATGTGAAATCATATTTCAGTCACGTTTTCTCTCACGCGGGTAAAAAAAAAAGAAAAGAGAAAAAGAACACTTTCGACCGACGGGGCTCGGAATCCTCAAGCCGACCAGCCGATCTCTCCCTCTCGGAGGGTCGAAGGTCGCGGACCGACCGCTCACGACGACGACGTCACGAGGGCTACGGGCCACTGAAAGCTATACTGGCCTAGAATTCCAAAATAGGGTCAGACTTTCAGAGGCTCCTCCCCTCTGGAAAAAAGAACCCCCCCCCCCCCACACCGATTCTACTGTAGAACAACACAGTCATAATCAACATCAGCTCACCCTCTGTAGATAAGGTATGGCAGTAAGCTGAGCACTAAGGTGTAGGGCTGTAACGGCACACAGGAGCCACGGTTCGGTACATGTACCTCGGTATTGGGGTCACGGTTCGGTACGAGTTCGGTACAACAGAAAAAAAATATTTATAATTATTATTATTTGATCAGCTGTGCCTGTGAGTCCGGCAATGTACAGTATACGGGGCTGCGGCACTGTGGATTTACCCTACTGGAGCCCGGCGGGGGGGAGACTGTTGGTGTGTTGTCGGTGCGTTTCTCTCCATTGGTTTCATTTGGTTTTAACACATTATTGGGGCGAACAAGAAAACGAAAGAAAACTGTAAAATTGTAACGATGTTCGGGCGGCTACGTGGCGTAGTGGGCAAGGCGCTCGCCGCGAATGACGGAGACGCTGGGCTCGCCTGTTCGAGCCCAGCGCTCCACATTTGCTTTCAGTTTAGCTGGTCGTCCGTACTAATACACATTGGCCGTATTAGGGGGTGGGAAACTGATGGGTGGGGATCGGGCGTTGTGGACAGCGACTCCTACAGGTCGGTTGGTGCGCCTGCGCAGTAGAGTCAGGAAGTGTCGGGGGCAGCGTGAGCCTCCCACGCGTTACTCCTCGCCACTGAGAGATCGAGCTGCGCAGGTGAAAAGATGCGACTGCTGTTACCTCAAGTACCGGAGGGGACTTGTGCTATGTATGACTTAGTCCACATTGCAGCCGGCTTGTGGGAGGCAAGAAACAGCGTCCGTGACAGGGGAGGGTTGAATTGGATGATACGAAATTGGGATGGGAGAAAAATATAGAAAATGGGAGAAAAAGTGGATAAAAAAAAAAAAAAAAAAATTGTAACGATGTTCCAATGTAACTGTGACTCGGTGTGCCCCCCGGCCACGCGCGCTGTTCTCGCACGGACCTCGCGAGTGCCCGCATGTGCGACCGGTGTGTTTTTTTTTCCCGCTGCGAGGCGTATCCTTCGTATGGCTGCACGTACCGCACCGTGACGGCCGTGCCGTAATTTCGCAGGGACGAATACGCGTACCGTTACACCCCCCCCCCCCCCTACTAAGGTGTGATGAATTCATGCCCCCTGGTGGGGTCACAGACTAATGCAGGCAACCTGTGAGCGGGGTTAGACCTGGACACTCGTACTGTGTCGGTACAAAGGCCAACCTCCACTTCCTAAAACACAAACAGTAGAACTTCTCATACACACCATTATACAGTCAGTGGTGGACATTTTTTTTTCTACTTAAGTACAATTTCGCGCTACTTGTGTTTTCATTTCAGGGACCTTTATACTTTTACTCCGCTACACTTGAAAGGAAATGTTACTAGTTACTTGTTTGAAGAAGAATACTTTGCATAGAAAACACGGCAAGAAGTGTATGAAGATTATATTCGTTTGATCAAATGGCTTCTCCACTTTTACTTATTAAGTCGAATTTGAATGGAGGACTTTTACTTTCAACCAGGGTACTCATTTATCTGGGTATTTCTACTTTTAATTAAGTAAAGGAACTGT
This sequence comes from Notolepis coatsorum, assembly GCF_963971535.1. Taxonomy (NCBI): domain Eukaryota; kingdom Metazoa; phylum Chordata; class Actinopteri; order Aulopiformes; family Paralepididae; genus Notolepis; species Notolepis coatsorum. The sequence continues at coordinate 18,182 of NW_028173253.1, read as the reverse complement.
GTACTTTTCCCCACTGCTGTATATACAGATCTACTGTACGTTGTTATCGACTTTCCACCATCCATGAGATTAAACCGCTCACATCACCGGCCTACGAGTAAACGCACTGTTCAGTTTTGTTCCAACTGATCAATAAAGCTGGTCTTCAGCCGCCATTGTTAAGTTTCTCGAAAAGCGCGCGGTGACGTTTTTTATTACGCGCGGTGACGACGTCCCCCCCCCCCCCCCCCCCTCAGCAGGTGAACACGCGCCCCCCCGCGTCTTCCTCGTTGAAGCGATAGCACCCCTGCTCTTCCCCCCTCCCCCTCCCCCCCCCCTCCTCCCCCCCCCTCCCCCTCCTCCAGCTGAAGGCTGCCGAAGGAGAACGTGCTGCGGGGGAACAGCAGGGGGGACGATGCGTTGGCGGCCGCGGCGGGGTTCCCGTACGTCAGCGGCTGGCCGTACGAGCCGCTCCCCCCGGCGTCCGACTCCGTGGAGTCGCTGGAGTCGTCGTCGTCGGTGCCGCCGCTGCTGCTGGTCGACCCGTCCGCCGCCGCCGTCTGGAGCGGCTGGTGGTGGTTCAGGTTGCCGTGGTTACCTCGGTTACCGCCCGGTTTACCCCGCCGCCCGTACAGCCGCTGCTGCTGCGACGCGTGCCGTCCGCCTCCCGGAACCGCGAGGTTCGACCCGTTGCCGTTGACGACCGCGACCGCCGCCCTCCGCTGCGTGGGCGCCGAGGACGGGGTGGCGGGGCCGAGGGCGGGGGCGGAGGGGTCGAGCCGCCGCGAGCCGGGACTACTACCGCTCCTCTCCGGGCCGCGGCAGGAGGAGCGGACGGGCGTGGACGTGGACGTGAGCCGGCCCAGGATGAACGGGTCGGTGTCGGAGCGGTTAGCGGCGATCGGCGAGTAGCTGCCGTAATGGACGGGCGGCGGGAGGCGCGGGGGAGAGGGGGGGCCGGCGCCGGGCCGCTTGCTGAAGCAGTGGCCCCCGTCGTCCCAGCGCGCGGCCCCCCCAGCGCGGCCCAGCGTGGCCGTTCGCCGTCCCCCCCCCCCGCCGCCGTGGCTGAGCGAGTTGGTCCGCTGGTGGAGGCCCACCACGGGGCTGGAACACTGGCTGCGCGTGCCGGTCCCCGCCGGACGACGGTCCCCCCCCCCCCCCGGCGCCCCCCCCGCCTGTCCCCCGCCGCGGAAGATCTCGTCCAGCAGAGTGCTGTGGAGCGGAGCGGCGCCCAGCCAACCCGACAGGCTCTCGTCCTCCTCGTCCTCCTCGTCCGTCGGCTCGCGGCTCCGGTTCATCCCGTTACCCAGCATGCTTCGCTGCACCCCCTGGAGGTTGCGGTGGTGGTGGTAGCCCCCGTTTGCGGCGACGCCGAACGAACCCTCGCCCCCCCGCCCGGCGCCGCGGATGACACCGTTACTACTAGCGCGGCGTCTGCCCGCGGGCTCGTCCTCGGTGCTGTCGTGCGATTGGCCGGTTCCCCTGCCGCTACCCCTCATGCCGCCGTCGTGTTCGCTGTCTATGTCGCTGCAGTCTATGTACGGGATGGACGAGCTGCTGCCAGCGGTGTGGGTCCCTGCGTGCTGGACCTGGGTTGAGGAGCTGCTGGTTCTGCTGCTGGTTCTGCCGGGGCCGGGCCGGGTCCACGCCGCCCAAGCCGTTGGCGGTGGAGGAGGGGCCGGTCCGCACCACGCCCCCCGCGTCGGCTCCGTGAGCCAGCCGGGCCGAGTCGCTCTGGTCCACTAGCGGGATGGACGCGGCACCCTGGAGAGAAGGGGGGGAGGGGAGGGGAGGGGAGGGGAGGGGAGGGGAAGAGAGGGAGGAAGATGGGGAGGGGAGGAAAGAAGGGGAGGGGAAGAGAGGGAGGAAGATGGGGAGGGAGGGAAAGAAGGGGAGGGGAAGAGAGGGAGGAAGATGGGGAGGGAGGGAAAGAAGGGGAGGGGAAGAGAGGGAGGAAGATGGGGAGGGAGGGAAAGAAGGGGAGGGGAAGAGAGGGAGGAAGATGGGGAGGGAGGGAAAGAAGGGGAGGGGAAGAGAGGGAGGAAGATGGGGAGGGAGGGAAAGAAGGGGAGGGGAAGAGAGGGAGGAAGATGGGGAGGGAGGGAAAGAAGAGAGGAAGAGAGGGAGGAAGATAGGGATGGAAAGAAGAGGAAGAGAGGGAGGAAGATAGGGATGGAAAGAAGAGGAAAAGAGGGATGAAGATAGGGGAGGGAAAGAAGAGGAAGAGAGGGAGGAAGATAGGGAGGGAAAGAAGAGAGGAAGATAGGGAGGGAAAGAAGAGGAAGGGAGGGAGGAAGATAGGGATGGAAAGAAGAGGAAGAGAAGAGAGGGATAAAGATAGGGATGGAAAGAAGAGGAAGAGAGGGATGAAGATAGGGGAGGGAAAGAAGAGGAAGAGAGGGAGGAAAGAAGAGGAAGAGAGGGATGAAGATAGGGGAGGGAAAGAAGAGGAAGAGAGGGAGGAAGATAGGGAGGGGAAGAAGAGGAAGAGAGGGAGGAAGATAGGGAGGGGAAGAAGAGGAAGATGGGGAGGAAAGAAGGGAGGAAGATAGGGAGGAAAGAAGAGGAAGATAGGGAGGAAAGAAGGGAGAAAGATAGGGAGGAAAGAAGGGGATGGAAAGAAGGGAGGAAGATAGGGAGGAAAGAAGAGGAAGATGGGGAGGGAAAGATAAGGGAGGAAGATAGGGAGGAAAGAAGGGGGGAAGATAGGGAGGAAAGAAGAGGAAGATGGGGAGGGAAAGATAAAGGAGGAAGATGGGGAGGAAGATAGGGAGGAAGATAGGGAGAAAGAGAGTGCATGTGTGAAAGAGAGAAAGAACAAACAAGAGACAGATGGAGATGAATGGAGATGACCGCACAGGCAGGGATTGTGAATGACTGTACTTAGGGTGTGTGTGTGTGTGTGTGTGTGTGTGTGTGTGTGTGTGTGTGTGTGTGTGTGTGTCTCTGTGTGTGTGTGTGTGTCTCTGTGTGTGTGTGTGTGTGTGTGTGTGTGTGTGTGTGTGTGTGTGTGTGTGTGTGTGTGTGTGTCTCTGTGTGTGTGTGTGCGCGTGTGTGTGTGTGTGTGCGTGTGCGTGAGTGTGCGTGTGCGCGCTAGCTACCTCTTTTGACACCGGCGAGCGGATCAGCGAAAGCTGAGGGGTCATGCCGCTATTGGACAGGACCTTGCTGTGTTTCCTGGATGGAGAAATGAGACATGATTGGCTAGTGTCAATAATAGGCGGGAGGAAGAGAGACGTGACGTGACACGTTCTCGAGAGCAAAAAAAAAAAAAGCGAAATCCAACGCATTTATTCGGATAAAAAAAAAAAACACGACTGACGTGGTTAACTTTCTACAGTGACAACAGGACTAGCCGAGTCGTGAGGTAGGATACACACACATGCATGCACATGCACACACACACACACACACACACAGAAAACCAAAACACATTACAACATGCTCAGACACATACTAAGAAACACTTGCGTGTGCGTGCTGCACACACAAACGGTCAATACATTTAAATCTAATCCGTCGGTCGTCAACATTGTGCCGAGGGGGTAATCGGCATCCCGCCTTCGGAGAAACAACGAGGGGAGACGACGGGCTTCACCTTTCAAACGAAACCTTCTTGAACTCGGAGTCTTTCACGTAATCAATTATCTGCTTCTGGGTGCGACCGCTGGAGGAGAGACGGGAGGAGAGAGAGGAGGAGCGAGAGGAGGAGAGACGGGAGGAGAGACGGGAGGAGAGAGAGGAGGAGAGAGGGGAGGAGAGAGGGGAGGAGAGACGGGAGGAGAGACGGGAGGAGAGAGAGGAGGAGAGAGAGGAGGAGAGACAGGAGGAGAGACAATGTCATCAAACGTGAAAATGGACGTGAGGGGAGAGGAGGAGAGGAGAGGAGATGAGATGAGGAGAGGAGAAGAGAAGAGAGGAGGAGAGAGGAGAGGAGATGAGGAGAGGAGAGGAGAAGAGAAGAGAGGAGGAGAGAGGAGAGGAGATGAGGAGAGGAGAAGAGAAGAGAGGAGGAGAGGAGAGGAGAAGAGAAGAGAGGAGGAGAGGAGATGTGAGGAGAGGAGATGAGATTAGATGTGAGGAGAGGAGAAGAGAAGAGAAGAGAAGAGAGAGAAGAGAGGAGAAGAGAGGAGAGGAGAGGAGATGTGAGGAGAGGAGATGAGATTAGATGTGAGGAGAGGAGATGAGATTAGATGTGAGGAGAGGAGAAGAGAAGAGAAGAGAAGAGAGAGAAGAGAGGAGAGGAGAGGAGATGTGAGGTGAGGAGGAGAGAAGAGAAGAGAGGAGAGGAGATGTGAGGAGAAGAGAGGAGAAGAGAGGAGAGGAGAGGAGAAGAGAGAGAAGAGGAGATGAGAGGAGAGGAGAAGATAGGAGAGTGGATAGGAGAAGAGAGGGGAGATGATAGGAGAGGAGAGAAGAGGGGAGATAATGCAGTATCAGTATAGTTTTCCAGTGCAATCTACAACGTGATATGGCATCGTTATCATGTCTTTATCTTGGAATACAGTTATCACGGTGCCGTTTCATTCAGAATCATGCTTTATGAGAAGGTTGGTTGGTCCTCACTGATGGAGAGGCACAATAAACACTGGTATTTGTTCACTCTTAAGGCCCTTCATGGTAAGCTACCTCCTTATACTACATCATTATTTAAATTTTGGTACCTATGCCCACCCTTTGAAACCTTATTTCACACTGTGTGTCACATCTAATTTTGTCCAGGCGGAGAATTTAGACCAAGCCAAGTAAATCGCTTCATCCGACCACTTCGGAACGCGTTCAGCACACTTGAGGCATATCTTGTGCCACTTCATGTCAGGGACCCGATTGACATCAATACTGGAAAAATCACGATCAGACAATTGGAAAATTATTTTTGGGATACATCCTAGTGAAGGTAAGGACTATATGACATCAGTCCTATTTGATCCAACAATGATTTCACATCGATCGCAAGGATCATAATGTAACGTACTCCAAAACGTATGCCGTTGCTGACGATCAAAGCATAAAAAAATGTAATATTACAACATAATAAACATAATACCTATTATATGCCTTTGATTTGGAAATAGTAGCGTGTCCAGGCGAGCAACGCAAACGCTGTTAGCAAAATTCACATATTTGCTCCATAACGCAATTACCAGGAATTAGCCAGGATCACTCTGAAACTATACAATATTCACCACGGTATAACACGCGAACGTATACATGAAAAAAATGTATTCTTTTTCACATGTTGAACGAGGGATAGTTACTGTCAAATGAGCCATAGTATTGTCTCCATAGCTATAATATAGAATATAGATATAGCCCTGCAAACACGCACAGTGAAAGTCCCTATCTCTTACCGCGGTGGCGCCATGAGTACAAGGATGGCTAAAACTGCTGGCGCTGAAAGTGTTAAGGTCCCCTGAGTCTGCTCTGAACAGGGTAAATCTGCAGCTACGACGCCCCGCTAGCTCATGGAATGAACTCCAACAGCCATTAAAGCTCGAGATTCTCCCCTCTGTTGCAGAGTTTAAAACCTTGATCTCCAACCTTTCAATCAGGTTGTACGCGTTTGAATTTATTGTTATCCTTACTTGTCTTATTGTTATGATTTCTTGCGACGTGTGATTTTATATGACTTTTTTTCTGTATGTTTTGCTTAACTATGTACACTCGACGTGACTGTAAATGAGGGACGGTTGCCTTTTCGAGTTGAAATAAAGGTTCGGAATGAACCCTTTCACTACCACACTACAGAAGGTTAACCCTTTCACTACCACACTACAGAATGTTAACCCTTTCACTACCACACTACAGAAGGTTAACCCTTCACTACCACACTACAGAAGGTTAACCTTTCACTACCACACTACAGAAGGTTAACCCTTTCACTACCACACTACAGAATGTTAACCCTTTCACTACCACACTACAGAAGGTTAACCCTTCACTACCACACTACAGCAGGTTAACCCTTTCACTACCACACTACAGAAGGTTAACCTTTCACTACCACACTACAGAAGGTTAACCCTTCACTACCACACTACAGAAGGTTAACCCTTCACTACCACACTACAGAAGGTTAACCCTTTCACTACCACACTACAGAAGGTTAACCCTTTCACTGCCACACTACAGAAGGTCCACACTACAGAAGGTTAACCCTTTCACTACCACACTACAGAAGGTTAACCCTTTCACTACCACACTACAGAAGGTTAACCCTTTCACTACCACACTACAGAAGGTTAACCCTTTCACTACCACACTACAGCAGGTTAACCTTTCACTACCACACTACAGAATGTTAACCCTTTCACTGCCGCACTACCAAACGGTTAACCCTTTCACTACCACACTGCAGAAGGTTAACCCTTTCACTACCACACTACAGAAGGTTAACCCTTTGACTAACACACTACAGAAGGTTAACCCTTTCACTACCACACTACAGAAGGTTAACCTTTCACTACCACACTACAGCAGGTTAACCTTTCACTACCGCACTACAGAAGGTTAACCCTTTCACTACCACACCACAGAAGGTTAACCCTTTCACTACCACACTGCAGACGGTTAACCTTTCACTACCACACTACAGAAGGTTAACCCTTTCACTACCACACTACAGAAGGGTTAACCTTTCACTACCACACTACAGAAGGTTAACCCTTTCACTACCACACTACAGAAGGTTAACCCTTTCACTACCACACTACAGAATGTTAACCTTTCACTACCACACTACAGAAGGTTAACCCTTTCACTACCACACTACAGAAGGTTAACCTTTGACTACCACACTACAGAAGGTTAACCTTTCACTACCACACTACAGAAGGTTAACCTTTCACTACCACACTACAGAAGGTTAACCTTTCACTAACACACTACAGAAGGTTAACCTTTCACTACCACACTACAGAAGGTTAACCCTGTCACTACCACACTACAGAAGGTTAACCCTTTCACTACCACACTACAGAAGGTTAACCTTTCACTACCACACTACAGAAGGTTAACCTGGTAATGAACCTGTAGAGCATCTTGACCGGAAACATCACTGCCTGGTATGGGAACAGCACAGTGAAAGGTTAACCCTTTCACTACCACACTTAACCTTAACCTTCTGTAGTGTGGTAGTGAGAGGGTTAAAGAGTTGCACTGGGCTACGTGGGAACAGTGTTGTACCTGAACCGGAAGGAGGAACCCCTGGTGAACAGGACGGGCTTGGGTTTGGGCTTGGGCTCCTCGAACAGCCGGAAGAAGGCGTGGTACTCCACACAGATCTTCCACAGCACCTTGCAGCAGTCCCTGCTCCCCATGGAGAACTCCAGGGTGTCATGGTGAGCAGTCTGCTGGAGGAGGGAGGAGGAGGAGAGGAGAGGGGGGAGAGGGAGGAGGGAGGAGAGGGGGAGAGGGGGGAGAGGAGGAGAGGAGAGGGGAGAGGGAGGAGGAGGAGAGGGGGGAGAGGGAGGAGGGAGGAGAGGGGGGAGAGGAGGAGAGGAGAGGGGGGAGGAGGAGGAGAGGGAGGAGAGGAGGGAGGAGATACATGAGGAGGAGGAGGGGGAGAGGAGGAGAGGGAGGAGGAGGAGAGGATAGGGGGGAGAGGGAGGAGGAGGAGAGGGAGGAGGAGATACATGAGGAGGAGGGGGAGAGGAGGAGAGAGAGACGAGAGATATGAGGAGGAGGAGGAGAGGAGAGACATGCGGAGGAGGAGGAGGAGAGGAGGAGGAGAGGGAGGAGGAGAGAGAGAGATGAGAGACATGAGGAGGAGGAGAGAGGCGAGAGACATGAGGAGGAGGAGAGGGGGAGGAGAGACATGAGGAGGGGGGGGAGGAGAGGATGAGGAAGAGAGGGGGAGGAGAGACATGAGGAGGAGGAGGAGAGGAGAGAGGCGAGAGACATGAGGAGGAGGAGGAGAGGGGGAGGAGAGTAATGAGGAGGGAGGGGGAGGAGGAGAGGAGGAGGAAGAGAGGGGGAGGAGAGACATGAGGAGGAGGAGAGGGGGAGAGAGAGAGGAGGAGGGAGAGGAGGGAGGGAGAAGGGAGAGGAGGAGGGGGAGGAGAAGGAGGGAGGAGAGGAGATGAGGAGGAGAGGGAGGAGGGAGAGGATGGAGGGAGAGGCAAGGAGGGAGAAAGAAAGAGAGAGAGAGAGAGAGAGAGAGAGAGAGAGAGAGAGAGAGAGAGAGAGAGAGAGAGAGAGAGAGAGAAAGAGAGAGATAGAGGTAGAGAGAGAGATAGCCATCGATATGGTGAATGAATGAAGGACCTACACATCCCATAATAAAGACACATTATCAACACATTGGACTCACACTGGGGTCTGCTCTCAGCTTGATCAGGAACCTCTTGCGTTTGAAGCTGAGCTTGCGAATCTTGGACCAGTTGAAGGCGTTGATCCTTGTGTACCCCTACGTGAAGGAGAGGGGTCATAGGTCAGGCTGGTTAGCATTGATCCTTGTGTACCCCTACGTGAAGGAGAGGGGTCAGAGGTCAGGCTGGTTAGCATTGATCCTTGTGTACCCCTACGTGAAGGAGAGGGGTCAGAGGTCAGGCTGGTTAGCATTGATCCTTGTGTACCCCTACGTGAAGGAGAGGGGTCATAGGTCAGGCTGGTTAGCATTGATCCTTGTGTACCCCTACGTGAAGGAGAGGGGTCAGAGGTCAGGCTGGTTAGCATTGATCCTTGTGTACCCCTACGTGAAGGAGAGGGGTCATAGGTCAGGCTGGTTAGCATTGATCCTTGTGTACCCCTACGTGAAGGAGAGGGGTCAGAGGTCAGGCTGGTTAGCGTTGATCCTTGTGTACCCCTACGTGAAGGAGAGGGGTCAGAGGTCAGGCTGGTTAGCATTGATCCTTGTGTACCCCTACGTGAAGGAGAGGGGTCAGAGGTCAGGCTGGTTAGCATTGATCCTTGTGTACCCCTACGTGAAGGAGAGGGGTCATAGGTCAGGCTGGTTAGCATTGATCCTTGTGTACCCCTACGTGAAGGAGAGGGGTCAGAGGTCAGGCTGGTTAGCATTGATCCTTGTGTACCCCTACGTGAAGGAGAGGGGTCAGAGGTCAGGCTGGTTAGCATTGATCCTTGTGTACCCCTACGTGAAGGAGAGGGGTCATAGGTCAGGCTGGTTAGCATTGATCCTTGTGTATGATTGACTGATTGATTTTTATTGTGGAGTAAAAGACGGCATCCAAGGGATAAAAACGTGAGAAAGTGCAAACACTTATTTCCATCATGGTCCCTGATTTTGGACACGGACAGACATCATAAAACATAGAGCATCATAATAAAAACATATAGCAACCCCATAAAACACGCCCTACCCTCTCCTTCCTAGACGTGGCTACTCTATAATTCACTGGCTAGCCATTTCTTTGTGGCTCGTCTAAAGCTTCCCCCCTCTTCGATGTTTTCCCCACGTGAAGGGAAGGATAGGTCAGGTTGGTTAGCAATCGGTACTTTTCTTTTTACTTTTCTTTTGTTGAGAGAGAGAGGGGGGGTAGATAGAAAGAAATAGAAAATATTTTATTTATCTTTTCACTAGGGATACTCGATATTGGCTTTTTTTACCGATACCGATATACCGATATTGTCCAACTCTTAATTTCCGATACCGATATCAACCGATACCGATATATGCAGGGCCCCCCCCCCCCCCAAAAATGGAATAATTTCAGGTAATTAACATTACATATCTCTTGTTGTGGAATTAACACAACATTATGCATACTTTTGACAATAAATCAAATCAGAATTTGTTCTTACTTGCTTGCCTGGGTAAATAAAGGTTATAGAAATGATTAAAAAAAATTTAAAAAATTAAAATTAAAAATTAAAACCGATACCGATATTTTCCGATATCACATTTTAATGCCGATATCGGCCGATAATATCGGTAGGCCGATAATATCGGACATCCCTACTTTTCACCAATCTTTCAATCGTCTTTTCATGAATGGATACAATCATATTATCCTCCACCTCACAGTAGGGCTGACCTTCGAATTTGTTTTTGGAATTCGAAGCTTCGGGGCCGAAATTCGATTTAAATTCGAAGCTTCGAGATTAAAAAGAATTATAATATTTATAAATAATTTTGTTTACATTTTAATGTTTTTTATGTTTTATGTTTTATGTTTTATGTTTTATGTTGTGTTTATGTTGTACAGCACTTTGTTCAACTTTGTCAGTGCTGTAAAGTTTAAACCTTTTTAAATCTTAGACAAACGAAACACTTTGCTTTCATGAAATATTGTAAGCCTTCATTTAAGGCTTTATAAAAGCAGCACAATGAACACAAATCTGTCAGTGCCGAGTCCGACCTCGTCTTAAATAACAAACAGCATTGCTTGTTGTAATTAACAAAGAGATGCAGAGTTGATTTTGCACACAAAAAATTATTTTTTTTCTTTATATATTCAAATTTTATTTTAATATTCTAATCCCTTGCCCATTGAACGAAGCTTCGAAGCTTCGAAGTATTTAAGACAGCCCTATCTCAAGGCATGTACTATTTGATCCATTTTTAAAGTTAATTATATGTCAAGTGCGCTAATAATGCAATAATTAAGACTCTTAGTTCCTGGTTCCAATAAATGTGTTCATGGCACGTCGGTTTCAGCACACACCAGGGCTGATAATTCAGCACGAATTAAAGATGCTGTAAGTGGTATTTTTTTGTCTGGTCAGTAACATGAGTCTCCCAGTCCCTCCACTCTGCAGTAAACAGCCATCACTGATATAGAGTGTCTGGTCAGTAACATGGGTCTCCCAGTCCCTCCACTCTGCAGTAAACAGTCATCACTGATATAGAGTGTCTGGTCAGTAACATGGGTCTCCCAGTCCCTCCACTCTGCAGTAAACAGCCATCACTGATATAGAGTGTCTGGTCAGTAACATGGGTCTCCCAGTCCCTCCACTCTGCAGTAAACAGTCATCACTGATATAGAGTGTCTGGTCAGTAACATGGGTCTCCCAGTCCCTCCACTCTGCAGTAAACAGCCATCACTGATATAGTGTCTGGTCAGTAACATGGGTCTCCCAGTCCCTCCACTCTGCAGTAAACAGCCATCACTGATAGAGTGTCTGGTCAGTAACATGGGTCTCCCAGTCCCTCCACTCTGCAGTAAACAGTCATCACTGATATAGTGTCTGGTCAGTAACATGGGTCTCCCAGTCCCTCCACTCTGCAGTAAACAGTCATCACTGATATAGTGTCTGGTCAGTAACATGGGTCTCCCAGTCCCTCCGCTCTGCAGTAAACAGCCATCACTGATATAGTGTGTCTGGTCAGTAACATGGGTCTCCCAGTCCCTCCACTCTGCAGTAAACAGCCATCACTGATATAGAGTGTCTGGTCAGTAACATGGGTCTCCCAGTCCCTCCACTCTGCAGTAAACAGCCATCACTGATATAGAGTGTCTGGTCAGTAACATGGGTCTCCCAGTCCCTCCACTCTGCAGTAAACAGTCATCACTGATATAGTGTCTGGTCAGTAACATGGGTCTCCCAGTCCCTCCACTCTGCAGTAAACAGCCATCACTGATATAGAGTGTCTGGTCAGTAACATGGGTCTCCCAGTCCCTCCACTCTGCAGTAAACAGCCATCACTGATATAGAGTGTCTGGTCAGTAACATGGGTCTCCCAGTCCCTCCACTCTGCAGTAAACAGTCATCACTGATATATAGAGTGTCTGGTCAGTAACATGGGTCTCCCAGTCCCTCCGCTCTGCAGTAAACAGCCATCACTGATACAGAGTGTCTGGTCAGTAACATGGGTCTCCCAGTCCCTCCACTCTGCAGTAAACAGCCATCACTGATACAGAGTGTCTGGTCAGTAACATGGGTCTCCCAGTCCCTCCACTCTGCAGTAAACAGTCATCACTGATATATAGAGTGTCTGGTCAGTAACATGGGTCTCCCAGTCCCTCCGCTCTGCAGTAAACAGCCATCACTGATACAGAGTGTCTGGTCAGTAACATGGGTCTCCCAGTCCCTCCACTCTGCAGTAAACAGCCATCACTGATACAGAGTGTCTGGTCAGTAACATGGGTCTCCCAGTCCCTCCACTCTGCAGTAAACAGCCATCACTGATATAGAGTGTCTGGTCAGTAACATGGGTCTCCCAGTCCCTCCACTCTGCAGTAAACAGCCATCACTGATACAGAGTGTCTGGTCAGTAACATGGGTCTCCCAGTCCCTCCACTCTGCAGTAAACAGCCATCACTGATACAGAGTGTCTGGTCAGTAACATGGGTCTCCCAGTCCCTCCACTCTGCAGTAAACAGCCATCACTGATATAGTGTCTGGTCAGTAACATGGGTCTCCCAGTCCCTCCACTCTGCAGTAAACAGCCATCACTGATACAGAGTGTCTGGTCAGTAACATGGGTCTCCCAGTCCCTCCACTCTGCAGTAAACAGCCATCACTGATACAGAGTGTCTGGTCAGTAACATGGGTCTCCCAGTCCCTCCACTCTGCAGTAAACAGCCATCACTGATATAGAGTGTCTGGTCAGTAACATGGGTCTCCCAGTCCCTCCACTCTGCAGTAAACAGCCATCACTGATATAGAGTGTCTGGTCAGTAACATGGGTCTCCCAGTCCCTCCGCTCTGCAGTAAACACAAAATAAATGTTCTGGTATCTCGTTCCCACTTTATCCAATCAGGAGAGACAACCCTAGATATTTGCTTAAAACTCGTTTGTTTGCATTTTATACTTCACTTTGTACTTTAGTTTGTATATTGTATATTTCGTATAGTTTGGACTTTATTCTTTTAACTTCCTTTTTACTGTATGAAGCACAATCTCAGGGGCTCATACAGAACCAAGCATTTCACTGTAATGTACTTTATACGTGCCTTCAACCTTCCCCACCCATACCCCCCCCCCCCCCCCCCCCATCCAACCTGATTGATGTTTGTTACTGTGGCTTCATGTTTCTGTGTATCCTGCTGTTTCCCTGTTTCTTGTGAAGCGCTATACAAATAAAATTAAATATTATTATTAAATAAAACACAACTTGGCGGTCAGGTGGCGTAGCGGAGATTGCGTTCGTCACTAACGCCGGAGATGCTGGGTTCGAGCCCAGCTCCCAGCGTTGTCAGTATTAGAGGGTGGGAGAAGCTGGCGGGTGGGTCCCGATTGATTGATTGAATACTTTATTTTGACACAATCGTAGGACAAAAACATTTTAAAAGACAAGACAATAACAGTGTCAACAACGCTGGTCAAAAATGGATAAAACACAATAAAGCCAAGGCTTGTTTCCATTGTGGTCCAATGGCGTTGTGGACAGCGACCCCTACAGTTCGGTCGGGGCGCCTGCTCAGCGAGGGTAGGATCTGGAGAGAGGTAGTGCGGCCTCCCACACGTTACACTCTCTCGGTGAGAATCTGCGCGGCCAGGCAGTCTCCGGCCTCCCGGACCAACAGTAGGGGAAAGTGCGCAACAACCAGGAAGGGGGTTGGGAATTGGCATAACGACTAACAGTGGGATGGGAGAAAAATCGGGAAAAAAGGAGGGGGAAAAAAGATAATACATTTTTTTTAAATAAAACACAACTTGAACTCTGTGGATGAAACGACCTAAGGAACTTTCGCGAACTGAGCTCGTTACCTGGAAGACCAGCACCCCGGTGTGTGCCACGGACAGGCTGAGCTTGGTGCCCTCCCGGTCCTTGGCCGGGTGCAGGCGCACGCCGTACATCTCCAGCCGCCGGGCGATCTCCAGCAGCTGGTAGTCCGACTCCGCCGGCGTCTGCCCCCTAGTGGAGGAGGAGGGGAGGAGAAGGGGCCCAATCAGTAATCCAATCAGACCCAACGCCCGGGACGGCTCAGGGAGGAATGAAAGATTTTAATTAGCGGTGGGCTAATTAACGTGACGATATTAAATAAATATCGGGGTACAGTTCATTAACGATACACTTTTTAAACACGTCGTGGACATCGTGATGTTTTGCACAAAACCTCACGTCGGTTTCTAAACCGCCGCCGCGGCTGAGATGAGACTTACTTTAGCGCAGCGCTCTCCTCTCTCTCTCTCCCTCAAACAGACACACACACACTCGCCCAGTTTACGTCACGCACACGCACACACACGCACACACACGCACGTACACACGCCTAGAGAGGTGGTAACTAAGTTAGCCGTTAACTGAGCTAAGCTAACTAACGTTAGCCGCTAACCCTGGGAACGCTCACAGGGGAGTGATCCACGACACGGGGGGGGGGGGGGGGGGGGGGGGTTATATTGACGAGGCTCGACAACAGAGGTTTATATAATCATCATATTGGCGTGACTGTATCCATCAAAAGGGTTAAATCAAGCATTTGTAAGTGCTTTAGGGGAAATATCACAATATCGCCGCCATATATCTCGTGTATCGTGATGGATCAAAAACATACAGTGATATCATCTAGAGGCCGTGTCGCCCCGCCCTCATTTAAATCTAACTTATAAATCACGGTTGAGAGATGGTCACGTGTGTCACGAGGGGATGTGATGTATTCTAATGTGTTTTAGTGCAGGGTATCTGCAGGTTTAGCCCAGTCAGATTTAAGGCTTTTTAAGACTTTTTAATGCCACTCAGAATTAAATTTAATACCAATTTCACGATAACAAAATGGCAAAAATCATGGGTACTCTCAGTACTCATTCAAGGGTACTACGACTATGCCTGCACCTCATGGTACCAAAGCACCTCAAAGGCACTAAAAACAAGATTACAAACATCACAAAACAAACTGGTCAGACTACTGCTTAACCTCACTCCTAAAACCCATTTTTACCCCTGCCCACATTCAAAACCGCTCTTAAAGAGCACCTACGGGAGACTGCAATTCGAAACTGGCCATCGTAAATGTCCAACCCCCCCCCCCCCCCCTCCTAATGTACAGTCTCATCCCCATCATATATATATAATATTTTCTGTTAGGATCTCTGGGTAACAGTACTGTATATTATTTGCATATCGTATATGTCACAAATGTAACAGTACTACAGTATATACCTGTATGTCATGTATGTCCCTATGCCATAAATGTCATGATGTCATGTATGTTTTACTGTATTTATTTCTGTATATTTTATTTCATTTTTATTCTATTTTACTCTACTCTTATCCTAGGCAACTTGATTGATTTGTGTTATTATTCTAATTCGTGACCTGTCCTGTCTAAATGTTGAGCGATTTGCAGTGTCAAATTTCCCACGGGATAATAAAAGTATTTCTATTCTATCTATTCTATGTTGTGTATGTCAATATGAATTCAAAATGGGGGACCCTGATGTAAACAAGACAAACGTCTTTCTCTGGTCTGCATCCCCTTATTATTGTGTGTATTGAGCTGTACTGTATTGTACACATTCTGCAATCTGTTAAATAAAGTTTTCATTCATCCAGTTGTTTTGTTTTTGTGGTTTGGTTGAATGAATACTTTATTTAACAGATTGCAGAATGGGTACAATACAGTACAGCTCAATACACACAATAATAAGGGGATGCAGACCAGAGAAAGACGTTTGTCTTGTTTACATCAGGGTCCCTCATTTTCAATTCATAGTGACATTTATGACATGCACAACATACATGACATCATGACATTTATGGCATAGGGACATACATGTATATATTACTGTTACATTTGTGACATATATGATATGCAAATATACAGTACTGTTACCCATAGATCCTAACATATATATATATATATACATATACATATGATGGGGAGGAGACTGTACATTAGGAGGGGGTAGGTGTGTGGTAGAAAATAAATACATAGGGTGGGGTGAAGCTCTCACTCTCATCAACACAAACGTGTCCTTGCCCTTGTTTACATCCGTGAAGAGATTTTTTGGATGCAAGAAGCCAATCCAAACCTGGCTATGGGGGACCTGGTGGAAACAAGACGAAAGTCTTTCTCTGGTCTGCATCCCCTTAACAATTGTATGTATTGAGCTGTACTGCACTGTACCCATTCTGCAATCTGTTAATAAAGTTTTCATTCATTCATTCATTCATGTAGGACGTTTTATCTTTTCCACACGTGAATGTTTTAGCGACTTCAGAGTCAGGGAACATCGCTTGAAACACCTCTCCTAGTCCCTCATTTCCATTGTAGGACTGATGCTTTGCGACCGTATTTAGAACCCACAGTACCTCAGCTTCAAGGGTTGGCGTGGAGCCGAACGTTACCCGAACAGGTGCAGATGTAATTGGTGGTAGACCTACCTGTCCCTCAGCAGTTGATGTGGACAGCGTCGCCGTCGAAAATAAATTTGATATTGAAGTTGTCTGCAGGCGGGTTTTTGCAGAGGTAAACATGCTTAGCGCTGTGCATGTGTGACTCGACTGCTTTTATTCCCATCGTTCCCAGTTTAAAATCCTTTTTGCAGAGTTTGCAGCGGGCCTCGTAATTATCTTTCACTGGGACCAACCACGGTGCAAACCAGTTCTCATTAAATTTGCACTTTCCCATGTTAAATTAACGAGTGCAAATAAATACAAATCAATTAAACTAAACTAAACGTCAGCGTTATCGCTACGGCTTGAATAACGTGTTACATATGCTCCGGTGTTCTGAAATAGCTCCCGACGGCGACACACATTAAGGACCACATTAAGGTTCCGCCCCACTGCGTACCGTTTGCGTGAAAGAAAAAAAAAAAAGCCTGATTTATCTCCCGTTAATAGTTTCCCCCCAGATTTCACAATGAAACATAAGATGACATGGCATGTTTTTAAGACCTCCGAAAGTCGGATTTAAGACATTTTAAGACAAATTAAGGCCTTAATAGTTAATAGTTGAATTTAAGACTTTTTAAGACTTTTTAAGGTCCCGCGGACACCCTGTAGTGTATCGTCACGTGATTCATCAGCGGGCTTGTGACCTACCGACTCCTACTGTGTTTGAGTTATTGTACTGTGCTTTAATGGGGATGTTTGAACTGAAACAATGCCGCAAGACCTAGTATTTTAGTATGGTATAATAATTTCTTTTAATGTACATATGCAAATATATCGATATGTGACGCCACTTATCGATATCACACAGTTATCGATACTTATCGATAAGTGGTCTCAGACTTACCAAAGATGATCTAAATCCTTCAAAACATTCAAAGAATCGCTGAAAGAGGAACTGCTTAGATCATATCTCTAAATAGAATCATAACTTAGGTATATAAATGGTCTGTATTGATGTATCTATGTTGTGTGTCAGTTAGTAGGTAGGTGTGTTATGTGTGTGTAAGCCTACCCACGTTGTATGTTTTGTTTTTGTTTTTCTTGTTTATATTTTGTGTATATCTGTGTTCAGGCTCCTCCTCCAAGAGCTTTAAATAGCTTCTTGGGAGACCTGGCACATGCACACAATAGACCTGGCACATGCACACAATTGCGTCGTTGTTGTTTCACATGAAGATATGCAACATGTAATATATCGTGTGTGTGAATACATTCATTCATTCATTCATCATTCATTATGGATAATACGTGGCTTTGCCCACATTATGATAGACAGCAGAAGGCAGGGAGGCTTATCAGAGGGCAGTACCCGCTGTGGGCACAGAAAAAAAATATGTGTTTGTTTCCTCACAAATCTGAAAATAACTTCCTGTTTCCTCTCTATGGGCTGCTACTGAATTAGCCACTTCCTTCCTGTGTTGGCTGGGCGCCACGGCAACGGCGGCTGGCTGCGACCGGGGGGGTTGGGGGGGGGGGGGGATAGCGCGGCGGGCGGTTACGAGAGATTGCCTGCCTGCCCCCCCCCCCCCCCCCAACCCACCCCGTAAACCACACAGGGTGTGTGTGTGTGTGTGTCTCTCAGGGTGTGTGTGTGTGTGTGTGTGTGTGTGTGTGTGTGTGTGTGTGTCTCTCAGGGTGTGTGTGTGTGTGTGTGTGTGTGTGTGTGTGTGTGTGTGTGTGTCTCTCAGGGTGTGTGTCTGTGTGTGTGTGTGTGTGTGTGTCTCTCAGGGTGTGTGTGTGTGTGTGTGTGTGTGTGTGTGTGTGTCTCTCAGGGTGTGTGTCTGTGTGTGTGTGTGTGTGTCTCTCAGGGTGTGTGTGTGTGTCTGTGTGTGTCTGTGTGTGTGTGTGTCTCTCAGGGTGTGTGTGTGTGTGTGTGTGTGTGTGTGTGTGTGTGTGTGTGTCTCTCAGGGTGTGTGTCTGTGTGTGTGTGTGTGTGTGTGTGTGTGTGTGTCTCTC
>NW_028173254.1:0-15000 GCF_963971535.1 Notolepis coatsorum | reverse complement strand
TGAGTCCGACCTCCTTTGATTGACATGCCAGCTTGTTAGATCGTGTTGACCAATCAATATGACAATATTTACAATGTTTACATGCCTCCGTGCACTTGTGGCGTGCATGCGTGTGCTTGTGTGATGATGGAAGAACATATGATACATGTGTACACATTAAACACAGATGCTCGGCTCTTTCATCTGAGAAAACTTCTTTCTTTTGACATCAGCAGGTCACTTCTCTATGTATTTTACCAAGGTATCCTGGCTAGTGTCCTGTTCAATGCTGTTCTCTGCTGGGGGGGGGGCAGCATCACTGTTTCGGACAAAAAACGTATAAATAAAATCATGAAAAAGGCTGGCTCAGTGATTGGCCTTCCTCCTGATTCCCTGGAGATCACCATAGCCAAGCGAACCAGGACTAAACTGAACACCATTTTATCTTTTAGGCCACTAGGGATGGGAATTGATAAGATTTTATCGATACGATTCCATTATCGATTCTGCTTATCGATACGATTCTTTGGCGGTTCCCTTATCGATTCCTGATAAATGTATAATTTTAATAAATAAATTGGAAATGCAACAGAACTAAGCTGGTTAGAATAACAACATGCAACTTGACATTTCTAATTGTCATTTATTGTTGAGCCCCCATGTCAGAAAAATACTAAAACTGTAAAAAAAAATTAATTAACTATAGCCTACACTTAAATAAAATAATGTTCTTAAAATAATTTAATCTATTGAATAACGACCTGTTGAATGTAACTACAGTTCAATATCTTAAACTAATTCAATCTATTGAACCGTAATTGCATTCACAGGTTGTTATTCCTCTGCCTTCTCTGTCTCTGGTCTTTCAGAGACACACACACACACACACACACACACACACACACACACACACACACACACACGCACACAAACACACACACACACACACACACACACACACACACACACACACACACACACACACACACACACACACACACACACACACACACACACACACACACACACACACACACACACACACACACACACACACACACACACACAGAGAGAGAGAGAGAGATTTTTTTACACACTAATACTACAAGGGATGTAACAATACAATCAAATAAATACTTCACATCTCATCAAAACAAAAAAAACACATGAAATTGTTAACGGTAGGTTATGTAGATAACCTAGTTATATTAGTATTGGCTGAGCGTTCCGCTCTGAGCCCTATGAGATATTCTATATTCTATGATACCTATTGTATCCCCTCACGAACAAAGATTACATGCACCCCACCTGTATGGGGCTCCGCCCCCATGGTGGCACCGCCCATATAGCAGTGACGGTAGTCACCACACACCCTTCCTCGCCAAAAACTCGTCCCAGGAAAAAGATTCCTCAAGAGGGAACTCAGGGCCGCGCAGAGCGGAACGCTCAGCCAATACTAATATAACTAGGTTATCTACATCAGGGGTTCCCAAACTTTTCAGGCCGGGGCCCAGAAAATAAGGCGTCAGAGAGCCGCGGCCCAATGCACATCGTCTGGCTTTTTTTTTTTTTTTTTTGCCATGCGACCGATTTTTTAAGCCAAATATCACTTCAATCCTATTAAGTTAGTTCAAGTTAGTTATTCATTTATATGTGCTATTTATGAGAGGGCTAACTTGTTGCAAAATAATAATGATAATAATAATAGCCTCATTAAAATACTATTGTTGCTTCGGTTGTTTTCAGCGTTTTATGTGCATAATCTGTTATTTAGTTTGAAATGTTCGTTGAAATAAGTAGATTTTTCGTTTTTGTTTATTTATTAAGTTAATATAAAACCATATAGTCACATTTTAGAATACAATAGAATAGAATTTTAGAATACAACTAGAAACACTGTCCTAGCCTGCTTCTAAGTTCAGTGGCCTGACAAAAAAAATTTAAATAATTAAATCTTTTTTTTTTTTTTTTAAATCATCTCGCAGCCCATCCGTGGCTGCTCGCGGCCCACCTTTGGGTCGCGAACCCGACTTTGGGAACCACTGATCTACATAACCTACCGTTATATGCCGTATTAGCTATCGCGTTCCGCTCTGAGCCCTATGAGATATGGGGAAGAGCGGACGCGAAGCCCGACAAATGTACCCCCTGAGGACCCGTAAGCCCACATCAAGGGGTGCGGGGAGCCCTGTCACCCCATCCTCCCTAATGAAGGGGGGGCGCAGTCAACTCCACCTGAATGCGAACAAGAGGGAAACTAGAACCCCTTGAACACACCGTACAGGCGGAACCACGTGTGACTCAACACACTGTGGCCCATACCCATACACTCCTGCTACCCGACCAAAGGACGGGAAGCAGGGAAGGCCACAGACCCCAGAACCGCCTGGGAGACAGAACCCCCGGTCATGTCCATGAGGAAAAACCTTACAAAGGAGCCCGGGGAGGACCATGAAGCTGCAGCACAGATGGCCTCCACCGAGGCCCCACCCAGGAGAGCGGCAGAGGCAGCCACGCCACGAGTGGAGTGCGCCCTGACGCCCCCAGGGGGATCCTGCCCAACCAACGCGTAGCAGAGGGTAACACCCTCGCACAACCAATGGGACAGGCGCTGCTCCGACAGTGCCTTACCAGCACGAGCCCCACCGTAACAGACAAAAAGCTGGTCGGTAACCCTGAAATCCTGAGTACGGCTGAGGTAAATCCCCAAGCACGGACTGGACATGACAGGTGAAGGCCCGCAACTAACTCACTAGTGTGAGGAGGAGGACGAAACGCCTGAACCACAATATCCCGGGAGCGGAAGGAACTCCGGATATTCTTAGGCACGAAAGCAGGATTAGGTCGCAGAGTGACACCGCAATCGGTCCGAAAAGACAGGCACTCTGGACGTACCGAGAGAGCACAGAACTCACCTATGCGTTTAGCGGAAGTGACAGCCAGAAGGAACGCGGTCTTGAAGGACAGCCGTCCCAACGGCGCCTGCTCGAGCGGCTCAAACGGGGCCAAGGACAACCGACCGAAGACCAATTGAAGATCCCAAGTCGGAGCCAAGGAGCGTTGCACCGGCTTAACGCGTCGAGCGCCAAGCAGGAAACGCTTCACAAGAGGGTGGCTGAACAAGACATCCCCTCAAACCCCTCATGATAGGAGGATATAGCTGCTGCATATACCCTCACTGTCGAAGCCGACAGTCTATCAAGGAGAGACTGGAGGTAACTAAGGACAGCATCCAGGGGGCAGGAGACTGAGTCCCGGCCCCCCGCCTTACACCACACTTGGAACACACGTCATCTGCCCGCGCAAGCGGAGCGCCAAGCAGGAACGCTTCACAAGAGGGTGGCTGAACAAGACATCCCCTCAAACCCCTCATGATAGGAGGATATAGCTGCTGCATATACCCTCACCGTCGAAGCCGACAGTCTATCAAGGAGAGACTGGAGGTAACCAAGGACAGCATCCAGGGGGCAGGAGACTGAGTCCCGGCCCCCCGCCTTACACCACACTTGGAACATACGTCATCTGCCCGCGTAAGCGCGACAGTGGAGGGAGCATGCGCATTCCAGATGGTAACACCATCAGGATCAAGAACCTGCGCCCCTCAACGTACCCGTCCCAACAACTGACCTAACAGATGTATGGGGAAGAATCCCTGGCGGCACGGCATCGGTCCCAGACCTGCTTGGCCATGTCCAGACGCAATCCTCACCCGTCAGGATGAGGGCCGCCCCGCGACAGTAAACCTGCACCCACATTCTCCCTGCCGGGGATGTGGGGAGCCCTCAGGCCGCGCAGATGGAGGACGCCCATAGCCAGCCGCCCGCCGCCTGGTGCAGACAGGGGGAGCGTACTCCTCCCTGTCTGTCGATACACGACACTGACGTCGTATTGTCCGTCCTGATCAACACCATTTGTGGACCAGAAGGACCGCTTTCAACACCAACACATTGAACGTAGCGCAGACCGGGCAGCATGGTTTGCCAGCTGCCCCCTACTGCGTTGGCCCGACGCATCACCAGCGAGGGAGGCGTCGGTGAAAACGCGACGTGAGACAGCGCCGTAACCGTCCTAGGACGGAACCTCCCGAGCGTGTTGACAACACACTCTGAGATGGATGCCCATAGCCCTCCAACCGTTGACTGGGAAGAGGCATACTCTACATCCAGTCTACAGCAACCCCAGGCTGGTAGAGACCGCGATCCACCTTGACTGCGAAGGACCAGAACGTCATCAGGGCAGAACACTCCGTAACCCCGGATGACGCAGAGGCCCCAGTGCGGCCTCCACGCACTTGGTGAAGATGCGGGGAGCCAGAGAAAACCGAACGGCAGCCTCTGGTACTCATACGCTAACCCTGCAAAGGAAGCGTAGGTAAGCCCTAGGATGGAAGATCGGGGATGCGCATACGCATCCTACAGGTCTATGGAGGAGAACCAGACCCCCACCTGACAGTGTTCAACAGGTAGGAGACGATCCAAAAAATGCTGAACCTTCCCATGGGACAGGTCCAGCCTGGGTCTTACACCCCTCCCTCCCGACTTCTCGGGCTGAGAACACCGGGAGGAGAACGCCACGACGATGGCTTGCTTCGTCCACAGAGATTGGATCTCGTTGACCAGAGCTGTCCCTGCTGGAGACCCCGACAACAGGGTCTGTACCAAACCTGAAAACGGGTGGGGTTGTGTAAACACAAGTCCCCGCCTCACCGTTCTCTCCATCTACCTCGACATATGGTACTGCCGTAGTCATATGTGACGACACTCCCAACGCACCCGCCGTCACGTGGCGCAGGTCCGCCAGGAACTGTAGATAGTTGGCCCGGTCCCCCCGCTGTGCGTAGACAACCCCGGAACCGTGCGAGGAGCGCGTTCCGTGTCGGAACACCTGACCCTGACACACCCACGAGGCAATCGCACCCAAGGGGGAACCCCGACAGAAAGAGCCGATCTGATACGGGGGGCTTCCGATGAAAAAAGCCCCCCCACTGAACACCCCTCCAGAACATGCTGAAGGAGTTGTTCTGCAGCCGGACATGCAAGGTGTAAGGCCCCCATGGGTTCCTACACACCGTAGCCCTGCAGTGATATTACTACCACCCCAAACCATGTGAGCTGCGACCACTTGCCAATATTTCAGGAGTGGGAGGCACCAACATGATACCTGGCCTGGCGAAGGCGAGGCCGGGGAAGCCCGCACTGTGTGCCTCAAAAGGTTTCGAGCCCCCCTGCTGACAACACTTAAGTTGACAGACGTAACACCAGGCTCAACCAACACAGTTCAAGGTGTGGGAGCCGCTTGACAGCACAACATTCTCACGGACAGACCCAGGCTCAGCCATCAACTGGGTGTCAGCCCCTGTCCCCATGAGAAGCGAAAAGGGGGGCCGCCCGCGCATCAACGAAGGCACGCGGCCCGCAGCCAAAGGAAACAATCAGAGCCCACTTCTTCCGCTGGTGTTGGGGAAGGGAGTGATCGGAGAGCGGGCTGCTCGCGGCAGGACGGTGACGGCTTGTTTGTTCAAGCCGAACCCATCCTACATGGCCGATCCCTCGGCCGCCAAGGCTGTCGGCCTTGTGGACACCTGTCGAATCAACGCCCAGGATACCTCTGGCGGGGGAAAAACATGGCCGCCTGTCGAGGGCCCCGTCATCGCCGCTGACGAAGCCGTGCTCTCTCTTCTTCTGGCTGCGCGGTGTGAGGCGGTGTAGGGCCTAGGACAATACCGCCCGCGCTCCAGCAGAAGACCAAAATCCCCTGCGGAGAGGGGAACCCTGAGCGGTTATAGCTTGCGGCTGGGTCAAAGCTAATAACGTCAACAACCTCGCGCGATGTGTCGACGTCGGCTGGCCCTCAAGGCCCCTCCACCAGACACCATTTTTTTTAATAGAAAAAAACAGCAATTCGAACACAGTTCTAATCGTTGCCAATTCCATACCGTGGCGGTACAAGCCTTAACAGCCCACCAGCCTCTCGCCAGGCCGACCCACCCATGGTGTCGGCCGGGCGGGGCATTGTTTCAATATATCAAAAACAAAGGACTGATGTTAACATGGAGCACCAGTGGTGATTGCAAACAGCACCCTCCACTGTGGTGTGCACCATGAAAGGGTTAAATGAATAAAAGAGCTAAACCACAAAAAACTGTAGAATGAGCAAACCCATACACACAAAGTTTAAGGGGAGACGGACCAGACCCGTCTTCATTCAAAATATTCACAACAGAACACCAGCCCTAGTTTAGCCCATTTCCAAAAAAAGGTAAACAAAGCCCCCCCCCCGCACTACTCCCCCAGTATACCGATTGACGGTCAGTATGAATGGTTTGAGAGGAGAGAAAGCTGTAGCAAGACAGACCTTCTCATAGCAGAGTGACAAAACGAAACAATAGCCCCCTACACAGGGCCGCCCCAGGAGGTGGGGGGCCTCGCGTCTAAAAACGCACAGGGCCTCACATTTCTCCCAGGCGGCCCTGCCCTTATACTACTGCAGCCTAACGCCAGGCAATGTGGGACCCAAGACAACAATTGCCTGTGCACAGACACGCAACATGTTTATCATGTCGGCTGGACCCAAAGCCCCACTACCCGACGCCAACCCAGATGGGAACACCGTTCAACAAACCCCGCCGGAACACAAGGTAAAATACCTGGCTAGGAACCTAGCCACGACCTACCCCGTTGTCAACCCATTTACCCGAAAAAGGTAAATAGAACTCAAAAAAACCCACAACAGCTACCGACTGACCTTCATTGATGAACCGGGCAAGAGGCGGGAGAGTGACAACATCTCACGGCGGAGACATTAAAACAGCATAGCAATTAGCAGTAGTAATAGCATGCGGCAGTAGCGATAGCATGTAGCATAGCTTTAGATGTTTTAGCAGCACGCCCAAGACAGCTTGGAAACCGTTCCCTGCAGAGAACGTTCACCAAACCATCCTGCCCCCGGCGCCAACACACAACATGGTTGTGTTAACAAAACAAACCAGCATTAATAACACTAATACCCATGCCTGAAGACACAGGGCCTACCTGAGTACAAGCTGGCCCGACAGCCAGCCTTGTACAGCTGAACCTTGATGTGCTGTCAAACGAGGAACATCAACACAGGCCCGTCGTGTCGCCGAAAACATGCGTCGAAGATGCCAGGGGCCAGCAACCTCCGGTAAGCTTCCAACATTATAAATCTAATCTTTTCATCCTACTAGTTTATCGTATGGTGCACGCATCCGAGTACGCTGGGACGAAAATAGAGGAAGGGTGTGTGGTGACTACCGTCACTGCTATATGGGCGGTGCCACCATGGGGGCGGAGCCCCATACAGGTGGGGTGCATGTAATCTTTGTTCGTGAGGGGATACAATAGGTATCATAGAATATAGAATATCTCATAGGGCTCAGAGCGGAACGCGATAGCTAATACGGCATATAACTGCAAACTCCAACCACATAACCATAAAAAATATAAAAAACCTAGGCACATTCACATGAAAACATAGCAGAATGTTAACTCCTCATCCACCACAAGCAAATAACATCCTTATAACACCACTGTTCCACAAAAGTCTCTACATTTTTCATCTCTTTGTAGAACCTAAAATCTATCCAGACCCTTGCTCTTACCATTGCTAAAAACACACTGGTCAACTGAACCACTTTATTTTTCCTTGTAAGATATATTGCCATTTTCGCTTCACCCAACAGGAAATTTAACAGTTTCCACTTAAAAGCATATCGCTTCTCCTGTAACTAGCTCCAAATATAAAAGCAGCCTTGGATCACTCCTCATTGAGAGAAAAAAACAAGATTTCTAACTGTATTAAATAAGACCTCAAGCCTACCACACTCCAAAAAACAATGGAAGATATTTTCCACGCTTCAACAGAAAGGACATTCATTTGACACATTAGGATTTACAACAGAAATAAAAGCGTTTACAGCAACAGCTCCATGGAGAATCCTCGACTGCAAATCCCCAGTTATTTTCTTTGAGGGGAGTTTATACAACGCTCTCCATCCTGGACTTAAAACACAGTTCACATCAAAAAAAATTCTCCACACAGAGTCCTCTTTTCCATTTAGCTTGCCCACGTTGAGAGCTTTGACACAACACTTGTAAAAATCTTTGCCACTGACAGTATATAAATCAAGTCCTTTCAAACATGTTTCGTCCAATAGACGCCCAGAACAGCCATTAACATCTGTATACAAAAGCTTAAAATCTTCCAAAGACAATCTTTCAGCCCACCGTTTTAAAATATAATCCATTTGTCGGACTGAATTCAGACCCAGCAGTTTAGCCACAGCATGTCCATCTTCTAAACCTGGCCCAGCTACATCCACAATATTCCCCAGTATTCTGTTTTTGCACAGTGTGTGTCTGAGGCTTGGTGTTGAACTGTCCGTAATGTCCATTCTCTCCCCACCGACAAGAGGTTCCTCCAATAACCAATACAGTGAAAGAGCAGGCTCAGACATTTCCTTTTAAATATATTCCATGCTTTAAAAACCCCTTTCTGACAAATTTATCAAATGACCATCCATTAAAAACAAACCAGCATCAAAACCTAACCCATTTGTGACCCAGTCTAGCGAAAATGCCTACAAGTCTCCATTTTCATTTTCCAGATTTTTCCAGATTGTGAAAGTACAGAATGTAAGCTTTCAAATGATGTGTCATACTTTGAAATCTGAGTATGTTATTATTATGATGTGCTCAGTTTAAATCTTGTAAACTGTCTTTTTTCTCAGAGACTGAAGCAGTGAAAAGTGCTCTCAAAGGTTTAACACCTATGCGAGTTTGTGGTGGGCGTAGACAATACCTCCCATCCACACCTCTCCCCTGAATAGTATTAACATAATTAAGTGCTGTGACAGGCATGCTGTCAATGTCATGACAGATCAGAATGGATGCAATCATGCATCCACTCTTACCCCAAAACAGGGGGGGGCATACAAATCACAGATTCATTCTGCAATTAAATCACAAATCACTGGACGTAACCGGGTGATAATATTCCTGTATAATAAAGCTAAACTCATGGAATGGACTGTCACTGTTCGGTTGGTGACTCTTGGGTAGGTTATGACCCAAACTGGCATACAAGGAAATGTGCTGTAGCACTGCTTTACATAGGAGTAGATATACACACTAGATTCAGTAAATATGAGTAGATATTCACACCAGATTCAGTAAATAGGAGTAGATATTCACACTAGATTCAGTAAATATGAGTAGATATTCACACTAGATTCAGTAAATATGAGTAGATAAATAGGAGTAGATTCAGTAGGAGTAGATATTCACACTAGATTCAATAAATAGGAGTAGATTCAGTAGGAGTAGATATTCACACTAGATTAAATAAATATGAGTATAGATATTCACACTAGATTAAATAAATATGAGTAGATATTCACACTAGATTAAATAAATATGAGTAAATATTCACACTAGATTCAGTAAATATGAGTAGATATTCACACTATAGGTTCAGAGCTACTGTACCTGCTATCAAAGGAGTAGAGCTTCTCCCCCAGGAATTGACGCCTACTCTCTCTGACCGGGCAAAAAGGCTGCAGATTTGGGACTGACTCACCATGCAACGGCGCTGGGACCTGGCGCTTTTATGAAAAGAAGCTGCAATGTCACTGCGCTGAAAGGGACTCCAAACTAAAACAGACCTTCCACTGGCATTGTCAAGTCAAGTCAAGTCAGTTTTATTTATATAGCACATTTCCAGGCAGCGGCAGCTGGCACCAAAGTGCTTCACAAGCAAGTTGATAAAAACAAAATAATGTGATGCAAGGTATAAGATTAAAAACATAATAAAGCAATGAAAGCAACAAAAACAAAACAATATGGTGCAAGATATAAGATTAAAACATAATAAAGCAATGAAAGCAATAAAAACTGATAGGACACAGTAAAACAAAGAGGATAGAAGGGCCAGGGGTCTAGTGGTGATTAAGTAGGGGCAGGGCTCTACAGTGCGACCAAATTGCTCGCATATGCCCCTAAAAATATTTGTGTGCAAACCGTAAAAATCAATTACGCGCACGCTGTGCGAATACAGATTATAGCCTCTCTCGTCTTTTTTTTCCTCCGCTGCGAGATCGTTAAAAAACTACAAGTCCCACATTGCACTCAAGCCAACGGTCCAATCACAGTAGAGTGACGTGACTGGTTTCATGAGAAAGAAAGCAAATGACCAATCGGAAGCTCTCATTTGGCTTGTTTACTTCCTGAAACGCCACCATTGCGATATGCGAGAGTTTCCCCGAGACATGTAACTTCTAGTCTTACCAATAGCAATATATTTTAGAACACCTAGATTTAGCGATAGCAATAGTAATATAACGTTAATGCAACAAAATGAATGCCTTGCTTTGTTAATCATAACGTTGATGCAGTAGCGTATGCCGTTGTGTTGACTGTAACGGACATGATAACAACATAACACTGTGTACACATTCAAATTGCGATAATCGATTCTAACATTTTCAAATCGATGCAGTTGAATTTTCCCCTTAGGATCGATGCATTGTTACACCCCTACACCAAAGTAACTGGCCCACTGTGTATGTGTGTACAGCTAACTTGGCTAGCGTTATGAACAGCAGAGGTGGGCAATAGGGTCCAGCTTTTATCTCTCGAGATAAAGCTGGGAACGAGGTTAGGGTCCAGCTGCAGCGCCGGACGGCTGGAGTGCAAGCGGTGTGACGTAATTGGCAGACTCGACTGTCAATCAATGGTCTACCTGACACGCAAACTCATAAACAATGTTTCTGTACTGGAGGTGTACAGTATTTCAATAGGCAACCCTGAAAGGATTATTTCTCTAGAAGAGAAACACAGCCAAAACATAGGCATTGTATGCATAAAAGGGGCAAAAGCTAAAGTTAAGTGACTGTTACTTTTGTAGCAGTAGTTTGATTTGATCGTTTATTTGATAGGGACAGCACATGTTAATGAACATCAAGTACAAAATACAAAATGTAAACATGCAGGGTTGTAGCAAGAGCTAATTTACACACATGCACGCACAGTACAAATATACATTTATTAAAAAAAAAAATCGTTTACTTGAAATATTTTCACTGTGCTCCTAAATATTTTTGGGTGCTCCTAAATTTCTTTGTGTGCTCCTAACTTTTTTCATTTAGGAGCACCTGTGCCCCTAGTGAAAAAGCGTAGAGCCCTGAGGGGGGAAGGCCAAGGAGAACAGGTAGGTTTTCAAGAGTGATTTAAAAGCCTGCACGGTCTGGGCGGTCCGTATGCTGAGGGGGAGGCTGTTCCACAATCTAGGCGCTGCGGTGGAGAAAGCTCTGTCTCCCCTAGTCTTGAGCCTGGTTCTGGGCACCACCAATAGCAGCTGGTCAGCTGATCTGAGGGATCGGTGGGGGGTGTGGCAGTGCAAGAGCTCGGACAGATAGGGAGGAGCCGTGCCATTTAATGATTTAAAAACATTTAGGGCTAATTTAAAATCGATCCTAAAGCTAACAGGCAGCCAGTGGAGCGAGGCCAAAACTGGGCTGATGTGTTCGATTTTTCTTGTTTTGGTGAGGGGGCACGCGGCTGCGTTCTGCACCAGTTGTAGGCGGCGGAGGAGGGCTTTGCCGATGCCCGTGTACAGAGCATTGCAGTAGTCGAGGCGAGTGGTGACAAAGGCATGTATCACCGTCTCTAGGTTACTTTGGGAGAGGTATGCCTTTGTCTTCGCCAGGAGTCTAAGGTGGTAAAAACAGTTTTTAACTACGGCGCTGACCTGTTTGTCGAATTTAAAATTGCTGTCGAAGATGACCCCGAGGTTCCTGACAGAGGTGGAGAGGTTTGGACCCAGGGGACCAAGTGCGTCAATGAGGGGGGCCGGGGGGGGGGGGGGGGGGGGGGGCACTATTAAAAACAATGACCTCGGTTTTCCCTACGTTCAATGTGAGGGAGCATTTGATATGCACACCGCGCATAGTTGGGTATAAACTTGTACTCGCAAATCTGGTTTTCACACGCACAGCCGCGCGTCCTTTGGGGGAATGTTATGAGAGTGTTTGTGGAGAAAAGCCACTTTATAATTTGGAGCGTCGATTTTGGAAAGATATACAACATGGCTGTGCATTCATGTCAGCTTTTGATCGCCACCGGTGGTGCATTCACGTTGTCGAGTCGGGGGGAATAAGCTATACGAACATGTTTGGACATTATCAGTGAGGTCCCGTACAGCAGGCTGGAATACCGCGCAGGGGATCGAGTACAGAGCTCTCCTCAGTCCATGGATTTTGCGCTCCTCGACCGGGGACCTTTTCAAACCTGAGCGTGCCAGGCCACGTATACTGACAATCTCTGTGTGTCCATCGTTAACGTTAATGACTCTCTCTGTGTGGATGCCTTTACCTGCCTCAGTGAATCTGAATAAACACACAGCGTGGGCGTACCTCCCAACGCGCAGCTCTATTCAGATGCAAAAATGACCCAACCCCCCACCTCTCCTCTGTGGAGAGGACTAACTGTTTCAAAACAGCCTTTTTTAAACACAGAATTCTTACAATTAGAGTTTTTATATCTGTTGTACTTGTGTCTTGTTACAAAACTTTGATCATAGCTATAAGACCCTGGTTGAGGCCAAACCGCTCTAATATCTTTCAAAGATAGAGGTGCTCAACCCTGTCAAATGCTTTTTCTTGGTCCAGTGAAATAAGACCAACATCTAAGCCTAACAAACTAGAGACATCCAAAATATCCCTAATTAAAGACACATTGTACCTGCCAGGCACACAGTAGGTTTAATCTTTATGTACGATTGCTCCCATCACCTCCAGTCTGTTGTCTGAGTCTGTTGGCCAGAGCTTTTGACAGGAGCTTATAATCCAAACAGAGAATCGCAACAGGCCTCCAGTTCTTAATGTCTTGTAGATCCCCTTTTTTGGGTAACAGAGCTATCACAGCTGTCCTGCAGCTCAAAGGCAAGGACATGTCCCCAAAACTCTCATTGAGCACCTCCAGCAGATCTTCACCCAACTCCTCCCAGAAAGCTTTATAAAAATTGATGGTCAGTCCCCCCCCCCCCCCATGCCCGGCAGTGCTGTGTATACAGTTCATTTAGTCCCAGAGGTTCCCCTGGACCGGTATTATCTTTGTCAGAGATCTTCGGAAGACCATCGCAAAAATAATCAAACAGCGGTTCATTCTCCTTATATTCACTCTTATACAAATGTGAATAAAACATCACTGCTTCCTGCCGAAACTCTCCATCCTCTATTAACTCTCGTCCTTCAGCCATACGTAGAGTGTGTAGAAATCGGCTATGTCCATTTTTCCTTTCCATACCGAAAAATAAATCTGGAAGGCGCATCCATCAAATTAGCACTTTGGAACCTCGACCGAACCAATGCTCCCTGTGCTTTTATGCCTAGCATATCTTTAAGCATGCTTTTTTTGGATTTGAGGACTTCAAAATGTCCTCGATTCCCTGTGGACTCAAACACATTCTGAAGGCCCTCAATCTCAGTCTCTAGATCACTCATTGACCTCGTAATGTCCCGTGTGACATTTAGAGTGACACGTCGGTGAGACTTTAAAGCCGCGTTTCCTTGTCAGCTTGGCGAAAGCCATGTCACTGACAGCCGACAGCTGACCAAGCGGACACTGACTCCGCACAACGCTACCAAACCACCAATTGCACACAACCAGTCAAATAAAGTACAGTCTAATTCACAACTTGAAACACAATAAATATATATAAAAGTTAGAAACTCACTCATACCGCAGTCTCACCAGCAGAGAGAGAGAGAGAGAGAGAGAGAGAGAGAGAGAGAGAGAGAGAGAGAGAGAGAGAGAGAGAGAGAGAGAGAGAGAGAGAGAGAGAGAGAGAGAGAGAAAGAGAGAGAGAGCAAATAATGTGGGGAGAAAGTAAATAGGGGAACAGTGACCCAGTGTGTGTACATGTATGTTAGTGGTGGGGGAAAATATCGATACGGTATAGTATCGCGATACTTTGCGTGGCGATACTGTATCGATACAAGGACGGCAAGTATCGATATGTTATTATGCAAATCTATTATTATTATTTTTTTTAGGAAGTTGCATTGTTCATTTCAATACCTGTAATAGTACAGTAGTCCACACACAGACACGTGTGCATTCAGTTAAGTTGGAATATGACTGTAATACAAACAGTTCAGTTTGTCAGGCACATGAAACACAGATTACAGTGTTGACATCTGTCTGCTTGAGAAAATCCCATTAATAAATAAATAAATGATTGAAGTGAGATGAACAGACTGAGAACATTATTTTATTAGATAAAACATGTTGACAAAGTTTTACTTTGCAGTTGAGAAAAGGTAATAAATTGCAATATATCGCAATATTGACATTGCAATACTCTGCATATCGCAATATATTTTTAATCGCAATACTATCGTATCGTTTAAGTATCGTGATACTATCGTATCGTGAGGCCTCTGGTGATTCCCACCCATAATGTATGTGTGTGTCTGTGTGTGTAGAAGCGGTAAGGCAATGCAGTACAGTGTCATGCTGTTGCTATGAGACAGCTGGTCCCAACACAGGGTGTGTGTGAGAGAGAGAGAGAGAGTGAGAGAGAGAGAGAGAGAGGAGAGAGAGAGAGAGAGAGATGGAATGAGAGAGATTTATTTATTTATTTGTTTATTTAGACGGGACAGAGCATATTACTGGACACTACAAATAAATGCAGTGTTTATACACCGGATTTAGCAAGGATGCTAATTTTCATCCGCAGTCCCCACACAAAGCATAAAAACGAAACATGCAGGCAGTGAAGCATAACATGCTATGAGGCAAGGCATAAAAACATACATACAGAAAAAAGTACAAGGTATAAATGGTGCACTACAATATAATTTGACTATACATGGTCACATGTTTGGTTGTCGAGTAACAATTTTTTTTAGATTGAATTTAAAAGATGGAAATGATGTACACTCTCGTATGGTCAGTGGTAGATCATTCCAGATTAAACAGCCCTGGACTGAGAGGGTGTTTT
>NW_028173255.1:0-83457 GCF_963971535.1 Notolepis coatsorum | reverse complement strand
GTTCTTCATTAATAAAGTGTGTTCTCGCTGTAACAACACTGTTCTTCATTAATAAAGTGTGTTCTCGCTGTAACAACACTGTTCTTCATTAATAAAGTGTGTTCTCGCTGTAACAACACTGTTCTTCATTAATAAAGTGTGTTCTCGCTGTAACAACACTGTTCTTCATTAATAAAGTGTGTTCTCGCTGTAACAACACTGTTCTTCATTAATAAAGTGTGTTCTCGCTGTAACAACACTGTTCTTCATTAATAAAGTGTGTTCTCGCTGTAACAACACTGTTCTTCATTAATAAAGTGTGTTCTCGCTGTAACAACACTGTTCTTCATTAATAAAGTGTGTTCTCGCTGTAACAACACTGTTCTTCATTAATAAAGTGTGTTCTCCTGTAACAACACTGTTCTTCATTAATAAGTGTGTTCTCGCTGTAACAACACTGTTCTTCATTAATAAAGTGTGTTCTCGCTGTAACAACACTGTTCTTCATTAATAAAGTGTGTTCTCGCTGTAACAACACTGTTCTTCATTAATAAAGTGTGTTCTCGCTGTAACAACACTGTTCTTCATTAATAAAGTGTGTTCTCGCTGTAACAACACTGTTCTTCATTAATAAAGTGTGTTCTCGCTGTAACAACACTGTTCTTCATTAATAAAGTGTGTTCTCGCTGTAACAACACTGTTCTTCATTAATAAAGTGTGTTCTCGCTGTAACAACACTGTTCTTCATTAATAAAGTGTGTTCTCGCTGTAACAACACTGTTCTTCATTAATAAAGTGTGTTCTCGCTGTAACAACACTGTTCTTCATTAATAAAGTGTGTTCTCGCTGTAACAACACTGTTCTTCATTAATAAAGTGTGTTCTCGCTGTAACAACACTGTTCTTCATTAATAAAGTGTGTTCTCGCTGTAACAACACTGTTCTTCATTAATAAAGTGTGTTCTCGCTGTAACAACACTGTTCTTCATTAATAAAGTGTGTTATCGCTGTAACAACACTGTTCTTCATTAATAAAGTGTGTTCTCGCTGTAACAACACTGTTCTTCATTAATAAAGTGTGTTCTCGCTGTAACAACACTGTTCTTCATTAATAAAGTGTGTTCTCGCTGTAACAACACTGTTCTTCATTAATAAAGTGTGTTCTCGCTGTAACAACACTGTTCTTCATTAATAAAGTGTGTTCTCGCTGTAACAACACTGTTCTTCATTAATAAAGTGTGTTCTCGCTGTAACAACACTGTTCTTCATTAATAAAGTGTGTTCTCGCTGTAACAACACTGTTCTTCATTAATAAAGTGTGTTCTCACTGTAACAACACTGTTCTTCATTAATAAAGTGTGTTCTCGCTGTAACAACACTGTTCTTCATTAATAAAGTGTGTTCTCCCTGTAACAACACTGTTCTTCATTAATAAAGTGTGTTCTCACTGTAACAACACTGTTCTTCATTAATAAAGTGTGTTCTCACTGTAACAACACTGTTCTTCATTAATAAAGTGTGTTCTCGCTGTAACAACACTGTTCTTCATTAATAAAGTGTGTTCTCGCTGTAACAACACTGTTCTTCATTAATAAAGTGTGTTCTCACTGTAACAACACTGTTCTTCATTAATAAAGTGTGTTCTCGCTGTAACAACACTGTTCTTCATTAATAAAGTGTGTTCTCGCTGTAACAACACTGTTCTTCATTAATAAAGTGTGTTCTCTGTAACAACACTGTTCTTCATTAATAAAGTGTGTTCTCGCTGTAACAACACTGTTCTTCATTAATAAAGTGTGTTCTCCTGTAACAACACTGTTCTTCATTAATAAAGTGTGTTATCGCTGTAACAACACTGTTCTTCATTAATAAAGTGTGTTCTCGCTGTAACAACACTGTTCTTCATTAATAAAGTGTGTTCTCACTGTAACAACACTGTTCTTCATTAATAAAGTGTGTTCTCGCTGTAACAACACTGTTCTTCATTAATAAAGTGTGTTCTCACTGTAACAACACTGTTCTTCATTAATAAAGTGTGTTCTCGCTGTAACAACACTGTTCTTCATTAATAAAGTGTGTTCTCGCTGTAACAACACTGTTCTTCATTAATAAAGTGTGTTCTCGCTGTAACAACACTGTTCTTCATTAATAAAGTGTGTTATCGCTGTAACAACACTGTTCTTCATTAATAAAGTGTGTTCTCGCTGTAACAACACTGTTCTTCATTAATAAAGTGTGTTCTCGCTGTAACAACACTGTTCTTCATTAATAAAGTGTGTTCTCGCTGTAACAACACTGTTCTTCATTAATAAAGTGTGTTCTCGCTGTAACAACACTGTTCTTCATTAATAAAGTGTGTTCTCGCTGTAACAACACTGTTCTTCATTAATAAAGTGTTTTCTCACTGTAACAACACTGTTCTTCATTAATAAAGTGTGTTCTCGCTGTAACAACACTGTTCTTCATTAATAAAGTGTGTTCTCACTGTAACAACACTGTTCTTCATTAATAAAGTGTGTTCTCTGTAACAACACTGTTCTTCATTAATAAAGTGTGTTCTCGCTGTAACAACACTGTTCTTCATTAATAAAGTGTGTTCTCTGTAACAACACTGTTCTTCATTAATAAAGTGTGTTCTCGCTGTAACAACACTGTTCTTCATTAATAAAGTGTGTTCTCGCTGTAACAACACTGTTCTTCATTAATAAAGTGTGTTCTCGCTGTAACAACACTGTTCTTCATTAATAAAGTGTGTTCTCACTGTAACAACACTGTTCTTCATTACTAAAGTGTGTTCTCGCTGTAACAACACTGTTCTTCATTAATAAAGTGTGTTCTCACTGTAACAACACTGTTCTTCATTAATAAAGTGTGTTCTCTGTAACAACACTGTTCTTCATTAATAAAGTGTGTTCTCGCTGTAACAACACTGTTCTTCATTAATAAAGTGTGTTCTCACTGTAACAACACTGTTCTTCATTAATAAAGTGTGTTCTCGCTGTAACAACACTGTTCTTCATTAATAAAGTGTGTTCTCGCTGTAACAACACTGTTCTTCATTAATAAAGTGTGTTCTCGCTGTAACAACACTGTTCTTCATTAATAAAGTGTGTTCTCGCTGTAACAACACTGTTCTTCATTAATAAAGTGTGTTCTCGCTGTAACAACACTGTTCTTCATTAATAAAGTGTGTTCTCGCTGTAACAACACTGTTCTTCATTAATAAAGTGTGTTATCGCTGTAACAACACTGTTCTTCATTAATAAAGTGTGTTCTCACTGTAACAACACTGTTCTTCATTAATAAAGTGTGTTCTCTGTAACAACACTGTTCTTCATTAATAAAGTGTGTTCTCGCTGTAACAACACTGTTCTTCATTAATAAAGTGTGTTCTCGCTGTAACAACACTGTTCTTCATTAATAAAGTGTGTTCTCACTGTAACAACACTGTTCTTCATTGATAAAGTGTGTTCTCACTGTAACAACACTGTTCTTCATTACTAAAGTGTGTTCTCGCTGTAACAACACTGTTCTTCATTAATAAAGTGTGTTCTCACTGTAACAACACTGTTCTTCATTAATAAAGTGTGTTCTCTGTAACAACACTGTTCTTCATTAATAAAGTGTGTTCTCGCTGTAACAACACTGTTCTTCATTAATAAAGTGTGTTCTCACTGTAACAACACTGTTCTTCATTAATAAAGTGTGTTCTCGCTGTAACAACACTGTTCTTCATTAATAAAGTGTGTTCTCCCTGTAACAACACTGTTCTTCATTAATAAAGTGTGTTCTCACTGTAACAACACTGTTCTTCATTAATAAAGTGTGTTCTCACTGTAACAACACTGTTCTTCATTACTAAAGTGTGTTCTCGCTGTAACAACACTGTTCTTCATTAATAAAGTGTGTTCTCGCTGTAACAACACTGTTCTTCATTAATAAAGTGTGTTCTCGCTGTAACAACACTGTTCTTCATTAATAAAGTGTGTTCTCGCTGTAACAACACTGTTCTTCATTAATAAAGTGTGTTCTCGCTGTAACAACACTGTTCTTCATTAATAAAGTGTGTTCTCGCTGTAACAACACTGTTCTTCATTAATAAAGTGTGTTCTCGCTGTAACAACACTGTTCTTCATTAATAAAGTGTGTTCTCGCTGTAACAACACTGTTCTTCATTAATAAAGTGTGTTCTCACTGTAACAACACTGTTCTTCATTACTAAAGTGTGTTCTCGCTGTAACAACACTGTTCTTCATTAATAAAGTGTGTTCTCACTGTAACAACACTGTTCTTCATTAATAAAGTGTGTTCTCTGTAACAACACTGTTCTTCATTAATAAAGTGTGTTCTCGCTGTAACAACACTGTTCTTCATTAATAAAGTGTGTTCTCACTGTAACAACACTGTTCTTCATTAATAAAGTGTGTTCTCGCTGTAACAACACTGTTCTTCATTAATAAAGTGTGTTCTCGCTGTAACAACACTGTTCTTCATTAATAAAGTGTGTTCTCGCTGTAACAACACTGTTCTTCATTAATAAAGTGTGTTCTCGCTGTAACAACACTGTTCTTCATTAATAAAGTGTGTTCTCGCTGTAACAACACTGTTCTTCATTAATAAAGTGTGTTCTCGCTGTAACAACACTGTTCTTCATTAATAAAGTGTGTTATCGCTGTAACAACACTGTTCTTCATTAATAAAGTGTGTTCTCACTGTAACAACACTGTTCTTCATTAATAAAGTGTGTTCTCTGTAACAACACTGTTCTTCATTAATAAAGTGTGTTCTCGCTGTAACAACACTGTTCTTCATTAATAAAGTGTGTTCTCGCTGTAACAACACTGTTCTTCATTAATAAAGTGTGTTCTCACTGTAACAACACTGTTCTTCATTGATAAAGTGTGTTCTCACTGTAACAACACTGTTCTTCATTACTAAAGTGTGTTCTCGCTGTAACAACACTGTTCTTCATTAATAAAGTGTGTTCTCACTGTAACAACACTGTTCTTCATTAATAAAGTGTGTTCTCTGTAACAACACTGTTCTTCATTAATAAAGTGTGTTCTCGCTGTAACAACACTGTTCTTCATTAATAAAGTGTGTTCTCACTGTAACAACACTGTTCTTCATTAATAAAGTGTGTTCTCGCTGTAACAACACTGTTCTTCATTAATAAAGTGTGTTCTCCCTGTAACAACACTGTTCTTCATTAATAAAGTGTGTTCTCACTGTAACAACACTGTTCTTCATTAATAAAGTGTGTTCTCACTGTAACAACACTGTTCTTCATTACTAAAGTGTGTTCTCGCTGTAACAACACTGTTCTTCATTAATAAAGTGTGTTCTCGCTGTAACAACACTGTTCTTCATTAATAAAGTGTGTTCTCGCTGTAACAACACTGTTCTTCATTAATAAAGTGTGTTCTCGCTGTAACAACACTGTTCTTCATTAATAAAGTGTGTTCTCGCTGTAACAACACTGTTCTTCATTAATAAAGTGTGTTCTCGCTGTAACAACACTGTTCTTCATTAATGAGAAAGGTATTGCCTGATTTCTACCAGCATGTGACTTGCAACACCAGAGGCGGTAACATCCTAGATCACTGTTACACGCAATTTAAAGGTGGCTACAAGGCTCATTCTGATAGTGGCTTTGGCAAGTCAGATCACGCATCCATTTTCCTTACACCAAAGTACAGACAAAGAATTAAAAGTACTCCCGTAGTCTCGCGAGAGGTGCAGAAATGGGATGTGACGTCAGAGGATACGATCCGGTCAGTGTTCCACAACACAGACTGGATTGTATTCCGCGACACAGATAACATTAATGCCTACACGGAGACAGTGCTGGACTATGTCTGTACTAGGGTGAAAGAAACAATCCCCACTACCAAAATGAAAGTTTACCCAAATCAAAAACCCTGGGTAGACAAATCCGTCCGTGAAGCTCTGAGAGAGCGCACCAAAGCATACAATGACGGCCTAGTGGCAGGCAACATGAATGACCACAAGGTGGCGCAACACAACGTAAGGAGGACAGTGTCAGAGGCCAAACGGCGCTACAGGGATAAAATTGAACTCCAGTTTGAACAAGCTGACTCTAGAGCTATGTGGCAGGGGCTCAAAACGATGACAGACTACAAAGGCGCCTCCCTCAAACTGAACAGTGACATCTCCTTAGCAAACGACCTCAATACCTTCTATGCGAGGTTTGATGCTGGTAATAACAACACCAGCTCACAAGCCTCGGCAATGGGGGGGGGGGGGGTCGGCTGCTGATGGAGGCGCAGTGTTCAGGGTAACAGAGCATGAGGTGAGGCGGACCTTTAAAAAAGTGAATATCAGGAAGGCAGCAGGTCCGGACGGCATCCCCGGCCGCGTCCTAAAAGTCTGTGCCGACCAACTGGCCCCAGTATTCACTGACATATTTAACCTGTCCTTAGAACAGGCTGTCATCCCCACCTGCCTGAAGAAGTCCACTATTATCCCTGTACCCAAAAAATCCAAGCCTGCTTGCCTCAACGACTACCGCCCTGTAGCTCTCACCTCCATAGCCATGAAGTGCTTTGAGAAGCTAGTAAAGGGCTACATCTGCTCCTCCCTCCCCATCAACATGGACCCCCTGCAATTTGCATACCGCCCCAACAGGTCCACGGAGGACGCCATATCCCATGTGCTGCACACAGCAGCATCACACCTGGACAAGAGGCAGGGGAACTATGTGAGAATGCTATTCATCGACTACAGCTCGGCATTCAATACCATAGTCCCCTCCATACTCATAGCCAAGCTCAGGGACCTGGGCTTGGGCTATGACCTCTGCCAGTGGGTCTTGGACTTCCTGACTGGCAGACCCCAGGTGGTGAGAGCAGGCAACTGCACCTCCTCATCCATCACCCTCAACATAGGGGCCCCCCAGGGCTGTGTTCTGAGTCCCCTCCTCTACTCCCTGTACACACACGACTGTGTGGCTCAGCGGAGTAGCAATACAATCGTCAAATTTGCTGACGACACAGTGGTGGTGGGCCTGATCTCTGCCAACGACGAGAGGGCCTACCTGGAAGAGGTCAAGGTCCTGGCGGGATGGTGCCAGGAAAACAGCCTCTCCCTGAACGTCAGCAAAACAAAGGAGATGATTGTGGACTTCAGGAGGTCGGGGGTCAAGGACTACAGCCCCCTCAGCATCGACGGGGCACCGGTTGAGAGAGTCAACAGCTTCAAGTACCTCGGAGCCCACATATCCGAGGACTTGACATGGACCATACACATTAACAGTGTGGTGAAGAAGGCACGACAACGCCTCTACTTCCTCAGGCGCCTAAGGAAGTTCCAAGTCAGCCAGAAGATCCTTAAGAACTTCTACTCATGTACAATAGAGAGCATCTTGACCGGCAACATCACCTCCTGGTTTGGGAATAGCACTGCAAAAGACCAAAGCAGACTACAAAGAGTGACACGTTCAGCCGAACGCACAATTGGAGGGGGGCTCCCCACCCTCCAGAACATTTACTACAAGCGTTGCAAGGGGAAGGCTAAGAGAATTATTAAGGACTCGAGCCACCCGAACAACTGCCTCTTTGAACTGCTGCCGTCAGGCAAGCGATACAGGAGTCTCAAGGCGAGCACAGAAAGACTCAGAAGTAGCTTCTATCCCCAGGCCATCAGGCTGCTAAACGAACAATGAATGAACACTACACAACAACAACCACCAAACACACATAGCACACACATCCACACGCACACACTCACTTTAAACAAACACACTGTAGCACCCACTACACACACTTTATAGCACACACCCACTTTAAACAAACACACTGTAGCACCCACTCCCCACACTTTATATTTATGGATGAAGGATTGCACTACAACTCGTACACCTTACTGTAAATTGTACCTAAAATTGTACCTCATCCCATTTCTGCTTTGCACTAGATAGTACTGTACATTAGTACACTGCATAGTATTGTGTATTGTATATTATATGGTAACTCAGAACATTGTACATATGTCTATACCGAACAACTGTGACCTCATTTTCTTCTTCTAAATTCATGCTATATTATGTTATTATGTTATTTGATACTATCTTGTCTAGCACAGTCTCTGGAGCGTAACAGTAAGAAGCATTTTGTATGAAAGTATTCTGTACTTCTGTATGACAACTATTAAAGAACTTGAACTTGATAAAGTGTGTTCTCGCTGTAACAACACTGTTCTTCATTAATAAAGTGTGTTCTCGCTGTAACAACACTGTTCTTCATTAATAAAGTGTGTTCTCGCTGTAACAACACTGTTCTTCATTAATAAAGTGTGTTCTCGCTGTAACAACACTGTTCTTCATTAATAAAGTGTGTTCTCGCTGTAACAACACTGTTCTTCATTAATAAAGTGTGTTCTCGCTGTAACAACACTGTTTTTCATTAATACAGTGTGTTATCGCTGTAACAACACTGTTCTTCATTAATAAAGTGTGTTCTCGCTGTAACAACACTGTTCTTCATTAATAAAGTGTGTTCTCGCTGTAACAACACTGTTCTTCATTAATAAAGTGTGTTCTCGCTGTAACAACACTGTTCTTCATTAATAAAGTGTGTTCTCGCTGTAACAACACTGTTCTTCATTGATAAAGTGTGTTCTCGCTGTAACAACACTGTTCTTCATTAATAAAGTGTGTTCTCGCTGTAACAACACTGTTCTTCATTGATAAAGTGTGTTCTCGCTGTAACAACACTGTTCTTCATTACTAAAGTGTGTTCTCGCTGTAACAACACTGTTCTTCATTAATAAAGTGTGTTCTCGCTGTAACAACACTGTTCTTCATTAATAAAGTGTGTTCTCTGTAACAACACTGTTCTTCATTAATAAAGTGTGTTCTCGCTGTAACAACACTGTTCTTCATTAATAAAGTGTGTTCTCGCTGTAACAACACTGTTCTTCATTAATAAAGTGTGTTCTCGCTGTAACAACACTGTTCTTCATTAATAAAGTGTGTTCTCGCTGTAACAACACTGTTCTTCATTAATAAAGTGTGTTATCGCTGTAACAACACTGTTCTTCATTAATAAAATGTGTTATCGCTGTAACAACACTGTTCTTCATTAATAAAGTGTGTTCTCGCTGTAACAACACTGTTCTTCATTAATAAAGTGTGTTATCGCTGTAACAACACTGTTCTTCATTAATAAAGTGTGTTATCGCTGTAACAACACTGTTCTTCATTAATAAAGTGTGTTCTCGCTGTAACAACACTGTTCTTCATTAATAAAGTGTGTTCTCGCTGTAACAACACTGTTCTTCATTAATAAAGTGTGTTCTCGCTGTAACAACACTGTTCTTCATTAATAAAGTGTGTTCTCGCTGTAACAACACTGTTCTTCATTAATAAAGTGTGTTCTCGCTGTAACAACACTGTTCTTCATTAATAAAGTGTGTTCTCGCTGTAACAACACTGTTCTTCATTAATAAAGTGTGTTCTCGCTGTAACAACACTGTTCTTCATTAATAAAGTGTGTTCTCGCTGTAACAACACTGTTCTTCATTAATAAAGTGTGTTCTCGCTGTAACAACACTGTTCTTCATTAATAAAGTGTGTTCTCGCTGTAACAACACTGTTCTTCATTAATAAAGTGTGTTCTCGCTGTAACAACACTGTTCTTCATTAATAAAGTGTGTTCTCTGTAACAACACTGTTCTTCATTAATAAAGTGTGTTCTCGCTGTAACAACACTGTTCTTCATTAATAAAGTGTGTTCTCGCTGTAACAACACTGTTCTTCATTAATAAAGTGTGTTCTCGCTGTAACAACACTGTTCTTCATTAATAAAGTGTGTTCTCGCTGTAACAACACTGTTCTTCATTAATAAAGTGTGTTATCGCTGTAACAACACTGTTCTTCATTAATAAAGTGTGTTCTCGCTGTAACAACACTGTTCTTCATTAATAAAGTGTGTTCTCGCTGTAACAACACTGTTCTTCATTAATAAAGTGTGTTCTCGCTGTAACAACACTGTTCTTCATTAATAAAGTGTGTTCTCGCTGTAACAACACTGTTCTTCATTAATAAAGTGTGTTCTCGCTGTAACAACACTGTTCTTCATTACTAAAGTGTGTTCTCGCTGTAACAACACTGTTCTTCATTAATAAAGTGTGTTCTCGCTGTAACAACACTGTTCTTCATTAATAAAGTGTGTTCTCTGTAACAACACTGTTCTTCATTAATAAAGTGTGTTCTCGCTGTAACAACACTGTTCTTCATTAATAAAGTGTGTTCTCGCTGTAACAACACTGTTCTTCATTAATAAAGTGTGTTCTCGCTGTAACAACACTGTTC
Organism: Notolepis coatsorum; assembly: GCF_963971535.1. Taxonomy (NCBI): domain Eukaryota; kingdom Metazoa; phylum Chordata; class Actinopteri; order Aulopiformes; family Paralepididae; genus Notolepis; species Notolepis coatsorum. The sequence continues at coordinate 73,146 of NW_028173255.1, read as the reverse complement.
TTCATTAATAAAGTGTGTTCTCGCTGTAACAACACTGTTCTTCATTAATAAAGTGTGTTCTCGCTGTAACAACACTGTTCTTCATTAATAAAGTGTGTTCTCGCTGTAACAACACTGTTCTTCATTGATAAAGTGTGTTCTCGCTGTAACAACACTGTTCTTCATTACTAAAGTGTGTTCTCGCTGTAACAACACTGTTCTTCATTAATAAAGTGTGTTCTCGCTGTAACAACACTGTTCTTCATTACTAAAGTGTGTTCTCGCTGTAACAACACTGTTCTTCATTAATAAAGTGTGTTCTCGCTGTAACAACACTGTTCTTCATTAATAAAGTGTGTTCTCGCTGTAACAACACTGTTCTTCATTAATAAAGTGTGTTCTCGCTGTAACAACACTGTTCTTCATTAATAAAGTGTGTTCTCACTGTAACAACACTGTTCTTCATTAATAAAGTGTGTTATCGCTGTAACAACACTGTTCTTCATTAATAAAGTGTGTTCTCGCTGTAACAACACTGTTCTTCATTAATAAAGTGTGTTCTCGCTGTAACAACACTGTTCTTCATTAATAAAGTGTGTTCTCGCTGTAACAACACTGTTCTTCATTAATAAAGTGTGTTCTCGCTGTAACAACACTGTTCTTCATTAATAAAGTGTGTTCTCGCTGTAACAACACTGTTCTTCATTAATAAAGTGTGTTCTCGCTGTAACAACACTGTTCTTCATTAATAAAGTGTGTTCTCGCTGTAACAACACTGTTCTTCATTAATAAAGTGTGTTCTCGCTGTAACAACACTGTTCTTCATTAATAAAGTGTGTTCTCGCTGTAACAACACTGTTCTTCATTACTAAAGTGTGTTCTCGCTGTAACAACACTGTTCTTCATTAATAAAGTGTGTTCTCGCTGTAACAACACTGTTCTTCATTAATAAAGTGTGTTCTCTGTAACAACACTGTTCTTCATTAATAAAGTGTGTTCTCGCTGTAACAACACTGTTCTTCATTAATAAAGTGTGTTCTCGCTGTAACAACACTGTTCTTCATTAATAAAGTGTGTTCTCGCTGTAACAACACTGTTCTTCATTAATAAAGTGTGTTCTCGCTGTAACAACACTGTTCTTCATTAATAAAGTGTGTTCTCGCTGTAACAACACTGTTCTTCATTAATAAAGTGTGTTCTCGCTGTAACAACACTGTTCTTCATTAATAAAGTGTGTTCTTGCTGTAACAACACTGTTCTTCATTAATAAAGTGTGTTCTCGCTGTAACAACACTGTTCTTCATTAATAAAGTGTGTTCTCGCTGTAACAACACTGTTCTTCATTAATAAAGTGTGTTCTCGCTGTAACAACACTGTTCTTCATTAATAAAGTGTGTTCTCCCTGTAACAACACTGTTCTTCATTAATAAAGTGTGTTCTCGCTGTAACAACACTGTTCTTCATTAATAAAGTGTGTTCTCCCTGTAACAACACTGTTCTTCATTAATAAAGTGTGTTCTCGCTGTAACAACACTGTTCTTCATTAATAAAGTGTGTTCTCGCTGTAACAACACTGTTCTTCATTAATAAAGTGTGTTCTCACTGTAACAACACTGTTCTTCATTACTAAAGTGTGTTCTCGCTTTTAACAACACTGTTCTTCATTAATAAAGTGTGTTCTCACTGTAACAACACTGTTCTTCATTAATAAAGTGTGTTCTCTGTAACAACACTGTTCTTCATTAATAAAGTGTGTTCTCGCTGTAACAACACTGTTCTTCATTAATAAAGTGTGTTCTCACTGTAACAACACTGTTCTTCATTAATAAAGTGTGTTCTCGCTGTAACAACACTGTTCTTCATTAATAAAGTGTGTTCTCGCTGTAACAACACTGTTCTTCATTAATAAAGTGTGTTCTCGCTGTAACAACACTGTTCTTCATTAATAAAGTGTGTTCTCGCTGTAACAACACTGTTCTTCATTGATAAAGTGTGTTCTCACTGTAACAACACTGTTCTTCATTACTAAAGTGTGTTCTCGCTGTAACAACACTGTTCTTCATTAATAAAGTGTGTTCTCGCTGTAACAACACTGTTCTTCATTAATAAAGTGTGTTCTCTGTAACAACACTGTTCTTCATTAATAAAGTGTGTTCTCGCTGTAACAACACTGTTCTTCATTAATAAAGTGTGTTCTCGCTGTAACAACACTGTTCTTCATTAATAAAGTGTGTTCTCGCTGTAACAACACTGTTCTTCATTAATAAAGTGTGTTCTCGCTGTAACAACACTGTTCTTCATTAATAAAGTGTGTTCTCGCTGTAACAACACTGTTCTTCATTAATAAAGTGTGTTATCGCTGTAACAACACTGTTCTTCATTAATAAAGTGTGTTCTCGCTGTAACAACACTGTTCTTCATTAATAAAGTGTGTTCTCGCTGTAACAACACTGTTCTTCATTAATAAAGTGTGTTCTCGCTGTAACAACACTGTTCTTCATTAATAAAGTGTGTTCTCGCTGTAACAACACTGTTCTTCATTAATAAAGTGTGTTCTCGCTGTAACAACACTGTTCTTCATTAATAAAGTGTGTTCTCGCTGTAACAACACTGTTCTTCATTAATAAAGTGTGTTCTCGCTGTAACAACACTGTTCTTCATTAATAAAGTGTGTTCTCGCTGTAACAACACTGTTCTTCATTAATAAAGTGTGTTCTCACTGTAACAACACTGTTCTTCATTAATAAAGTGTGTTCTCGCTGTAACAACACTGTTCTTCATTAATAAAGTGTGTTCTCCCTGTAACAACACTGTTCTTCATTAATAAAGTGTGTTCTCGCTGTAACAACACTGTTCTTCATTAATAAAGTGTGTTCTCACTGTAACAACACTGTTCTTCATTAATAAAGTGTGTTCTCGCTGTAACAACACTGTTCTTCATTAATAAAGTGTGTTCTCACTGTAACAACACTGTTCTTCATTAATAAAGTGTGTTCTCGCTGTAACAACACTGTTCTTCATTAATAAAGTGTGTTCTCTGTAACAACACTGTTCTTCATTAATAAAGTGTGTTCTCGCTGTAACAACACTGTTCTTCATTAATAAAGTGTGTTCTCACTGTAACAACACTGTTCTTCATTAATAAAGTGTGTTCTCGCTGTAACAACACTGTTCTTCATTAATAAAGTGTGTTCTCGCTGTAACAACACTGTTCTTCATTAATAAAGTGTGTTCTCGCTGTAACAACACTGTTCTTCATTAATAAAGTGTGTTATCGCTGTAACAACACTGTTCTTCATTAATAAAGTGTGTTCTCGCTGTAACAACACTGTTCTTCATTAATAAAGTGTGTTCTCGCTGTAACAACACTGTTCTTCATTAATAAAGTGTGTTCTCACTGTAACAACACTGTTCTTCATTACTAAAGTGTGTTCTCGCTGTAACAACACTGTTCTTCATTAATAAAGTGTGTTCTCACTGTAACAACACTGTTCTTCATTAATAAAGTGTGTTCTCTGTAACAACACTGTTCTTCATTAATAAAGTGTGTTCTCGCTGTAACAACACTGTTCTTCATTAATAAAGTGTGTTCTCACTGTAACAACACTGTTCTTCATTAATAAAGTGTGTTCTCGCTGTAACAACACTGTTCTTCATTAATAAAGTGTGTTCTCACTGTAACAACACTGTTCTTCATTAATAAAGTGTGTTCTCGCTGTAACAACACTGTTCTTCATTGATAAAGTGTGTTCTCACTGTAACAACACTGTTCTTCATTACTAAAGTGTGTTCTCGCTGTAACAACACTCTTCTTCATTAATAAAGTGTGTTCTCGCTGTAACAACACTGTTCTTCATTAATAAAGTGTGTTCTCTGTAACAACACTGTTCTTCATTAATAAAGTGTGTTCTCGCTGTAACAACACTGTTCTTCATTAATAAAGTGTGTTCTCGCTGTAACAACACTGTTCTTCATTAATAAAGTGTGTTCTCGCTGTAACAACACTGTTCTTCATTAATAAAGTGTGTTCTCGCTGTAACAACACTGTTCTTCATTAATAAAGTGTGTTCTCGCTGTAACAACACTGTTCTTCATTAATAAAGTGTGTTCTCGCTGTAACAACACTGTTCTTCATTAATAAAGTGTGTTCTCGCTGTAACAACACTGTTCTTCATTAATAAAGTGTGTTATCGCTGTAACAACACTGTTCTTCATTAATAAAGTGTGTTCTCGCTGTAACAACACTGTTCTTCATTAATAAAGTGTGTTATCGCTGTAACAACACTGTTCTTCATTAATAAAGTGTGTTCTCGCTGTAACAACACTGTTCTTCATTAATAAAGTGTGTTCTCGCTGTAACAACACTGTTCTTCATTAATAAAGTGTGTTCTCGCTGTAACAACACTGTTCTTCATTAATAAAGTGTGTTCTCGCTGTAACAACACTGTTCTTCATTAATAAAGTGTGTTCTCGCTGTAACAACACTGTTCTTCATTAATAAAGTGTGTTCTCGCTGTAACAACACTGTTCTTCATTAATAAAGTGTGTTCTCGCTGTAACAACACTGTTCTTCATTAATAAAGTGTGTTCTCACTGTAACAACACTGTTCTTCATTAATAAAGTGTGTTCTCACTGTAACAACACTGTTCTTCATTAATAAAGTGTGTTCTCGCTGTAACAACACTGTTCTTCATTAATAAAGTGTGTTCTCCCTGTAACAACACTGTTCTTCATTAATAAAGTGTGTTCTCGCTGTAACAACACTGTTCTTCATTAATAAAGTGTGTTCTCACTGTAACAACACTGTTCTTCATTAATAAAGTGTGTTCTCGCTGTAACAACACTGTTCTTCATTAATAAAGTGTGTTCTCACTGTAACAACACTGTTCTTCATTAATAAAGTGTGTTCTCACTGTAACAACACTGTTCTTCATTAATAAAGTGTGTTCTCTGTAACAACACTGTTCTTCATTAATAAAGTGTGTTCTCGCTGTAACAACACTGTTCTTCATTAATAAAGTGTGTTCTCACTGTAACAACACTGTTCTTCATTAATAAAGTGTGTTCTCGCTGTAACAACACTGTTCTTCATTAATAAAGTGTGTTCTCGCTGTAACAACACTGTTCTTCATTAATAAAGTGTGTTCTCGCTGTAACAACACTGTTCTTCATTAATAAAGTGTGTTCTCGCTGTAACAACACTGTTCTTCATTAATAAAGTGTGTTCTCGCTGTAACAACACTGTTCTTCATTAATAAAGTGTGTTATCGCTGTAACAACACTGTTCTTCATTAATAAAGTGTGTTCTCGCTGTAACAACACTGTTCTTCATTAATAAAGTGTGTTCTCGCTGTAACAACACTGTTCTTCATTAATAAAGTGTGTTCTCGCTGTAACAACACTGTTCTTCATTAATAAAGTGTGTTCTCGCTGTAACAACACTGTTCTTCATTAATAAAGTGTGTTATCGCTGTAACAACACTGTTCTTCATTAATGTGACGGCCACACCATTTGCCGCACATCAGCACTAAGTGGTGTAGTGGTCGGTAACCACTACACCCCCTCACTACACTCCCCTTCTTTTCATTTTGTCCTTATGCATTGTTTAACATCCATAATACTCATACACAAATCAAATAATGTCACCACACATTATTATTGTTTCATATACCATACTTCCATCTTTATTTGCATTATGATATATTACAAGGTCCTAAGTTAGTGCACACTTAGTTTACATTGTTTATCATAATTGTTTGCTCATGCTGTTTCTTTGTCTTACATGTTTGGTGTCCCGGGCGGTGCTCTGCTCTTCCTGGTACATGTTTGGTGTCCCGGGCGGTGCTCTGCTCTTCCTGGTGGCAACTGGCAAATGACCAGTAATTGGAAGAGGCTGGATTTAAATACCAGGAGAGGCTTGCCGGGAGATACCAACTCCATGAGAAGAGGAGGGGGGGGATTTAATTAGACAATGATGTTCTACTATGATTTATGTATGTTTTAGCTTGACTCAGTTATTGTCTCCTACATAAATACATAGTGTTCTTCAAACTAACTTCATTATAAATTATAGATTATTAAGGTTAATGTAATTTATTATTGATTATTTGTCTTTCCCCATGTGTCTGTATTGGTTTAGTCAACCAGTATAAATACCTCCCTCTTGTCTTAGTCTGGAGGTCAGTTTTGTTTGGTTCAGTTGTGTTAGGTATTTTTAGTTTGTTCTGTTTAAGTTGACCCGAGTTCTGCTGGGCCCAAGAACAGCATTTTTGCTTATTTGTTATTGGTGCACTTTTGTGGTTTTTGTCCCCTGTATTTACATTTTGGGGGAAAATAAACCTTCCTTTGAGCACTCTACCTATGACTCCTCATGTCTAAGCTGTTTGGTCCCTCACATATGGTGACAGCGGTGGGATCCGAACCCACGCCCCCGAAGAGACTGAAGAGAGAGTGTCTGGGGCGCGGTGAGGAGGTCTGAGCAGGTCTGACTGTCTGGAGCGCGGAGAGGAGGTCTGAGCAGGTCTGAGTGTCTGGAGCGCGGAGAGGAGGTCTGAGCAGGTCTGAGTGTCTGGGGTGCGGTGAGGAGGTCTGAGCAGGTCTGAGTGTCTGGGGCGCGGTGAGGTCTGAGTGTCTGGGGTGCGGAGAGGAGGTCTGAGCAGGTCTGAGTGTCTGGAGCGCGGAGAGGAGGTCTGAGTGTCTGAGTGTCTGAGGCGCGGAGAAGAGGTCTGAGCAGGTCTGAGTGTCTGGGGCGCGGTGAGGAGGTCTGAGCAGGTCTGAGTGTCTGGGGCGCGGTGAGGAGGTCTGAGTGTCTTGGGCGCGGTGAGGAGGTCTGAGCAGGTCTGAGTCTCTGGGGCGCGGTGAGGAGGTCTGAGCAGGTCTGAGTGTCTGGAGCGCGGAGAGGAGGTCTGAGCAGGTCTGAGTGTCTGGAGCGCGGAGAGGAGGTCTGAGTGTCTGAGTGTCTGGGGCGCGGTGAGGAGGTCTGAGCAGGTCTGAGTGTCCGGGGCGCGGTGAGGAGGTCTGAGCAGGTCTGAGTGTCTGTGGTGCGGTGAGGAGGTCTGAGCAGGTCTGACTGTCTGGGGCGCGGTGAGGAGGTCTGAGCAGGTCTGAGTGTCTGGGGCGTGGTGAGGAGGTCTGAGCAGGTCTGAGTGTCTGGGGCGCGGTGAGGAGGTCTGAGTGTCTGGGGCGCGGTGAGGAGGTCTGAGCAGGCCTGAGTGTCTGTGGCGCGGAGAGGAGGTCTGAGCAGGTCTGAGTGTCTGGAGCGCGGAGAGGAGGTCTGAGCAGGTCTGAGTGTCTGGAGCGCGGAGAGGAGGTCTGAGCAGGTCTGAGTGTCTGGGGTGCGGTGAGGAGGCCTGAGCAGGTCTGGGGCGCGGTGAGGAGGTCTGAGTGTCTGGGGCGCGTTGAGGAGGTCTGAGTGTCTGGGGCGCGGTGAGGAGGTCTGAGCAGGTCTGACTGTCTGGAGCGCGGAGAGGAGGTCTGAGCAGGTCTGAGTGTCTGGAGCGCGGAGAGGAGGTCTGAGCAGGTCTGAGTGTCTGGGGCGCGGTGAGGAGGTCTGAGTGTCTGGGGCGCGGTGAGGAGGTCTGAGCAGGTCTGAGTGTCTGGGGCGCGGTGAGGAGGTCTGAGCAGGTCTGAGTGTCTGGGGCGCGGAGAGGAGGTCTATGCAGGTCTGAGTGTCAGAGCGCGGTGAGGAGGTCTGAGCAGGTCTGAGTGTCTGGAGCGCGGTGAGGAGGTCTGAGCAGGTCTGAGTGTCTGGAGCGCGGAAAGGAGGTCTGAGCAGGTCTGAGTGTCTGGAGCGCGGAGAGGAGGTCTGAGTGTCTGAGTGTCTGGGGCGCGTTGAGGAGGTCTGAGTCTCTGGGGCGCGGTGAGGAGGTCTGAGCAGGTCTGAGTGTCTGGAGCGTGGAGAGGAGGTCTGAGCAGGTCTGAGTGTCTGGGGCGAGGAGAGGAGGTCTGAGCAGGTCTGAGTGTCTGGAGCGCGGAGAGGAGGTCTGAGCAGGTCTGAGTGTCTGGGGTGCGGTGAGGAGGTCTGAGCAGGTCTGAGTGTCTGGGGCGCGGTGAGGAGGAGGTCTGAGCAGGTCTGAGTGTCTGGGGCGCGGAGAGGAGGTCTGAGTGTCTTGGGCGCGGTGAGGAGGTCTTAGCAGGTCTGAGTGTCTGGAGCGCGGTGAGGAGGTCTGAGCAGGTCTGAGTGTCTGGGGCGCGGAGAGGAGGTCTGAGCAGGTCTGAGTGTCTGGGGCGTGGAGAGGAGGTCTGAGCAGGTCTGAGTGTCTGGTGCGCGGTGAGGAGGTCTGAGGAGGTCTGAGTGTCTGAGGCGCGGAGAGGAGGTCTGAGCAGGTCTGAGTGTCTGGGGCACAGTGAGGAGGCCTGAGCAGGTCTGGGGCGCGGTGAGGAGGTCTGAGTGTCTGGGGCGCGTTGAGGAGGTCTGAGTGCCTGGGGCGCGGTGAGGAGGTCTGAGCAGGTCTGAGTGTCTGGAGCGCGGAGAGGAGGTCTGAGCAGGTCTGAGTGTCTCGAGCGCGGAGAGGAGGTCTGAGCAGGTCTGAGTGTCTGGGGTGCGGTGAGGAGGTCTGAGCAGGTCTGAGTGTCTGGGGTGCGGTGAGGTCTGAGTGTCTGGGGCGCGGAGAGGAGGTCTGAGCAGGTCTGAGTGTCTGGAGCGCGGAGAGGAGGTCTGAGTGTCTGAGTGTCTGAGGCGCGGAGAAGAGGTCTGAGCAGGTCTGAGTGTCTGGGGCGCGGTGAGGAGGTCTGAGCAGGTCTGAGTGTCTGGGGCGCGGTGAGGAGGTCTGAGTGTCTGGAGCGCGGTGAGGAGGTCTGAGCAGGTCTGAGTGTCTGACTGTCTGGGGCGCGGTGAGGAGGTCTGAGCAGGTCTGAGTGTCTGGGGCGCGGTGAGGAGGTCTGGGTGTCTAGGGCGCGGTGAGGAGGTCTGAGCAGGTCTGAGTGTCTGGGGCGCGGTGAGGAGGTCTGAGCAGGCCTGAGTGTCTGGGGCGTGGAGAGGAGGTCTGAGCAGGTCTGAGTGTCTGGAGCGCGGTGAGGAGGGCTGAGCAGGTCTGAGTTTCTGAAGCGCGGTGAGGATGTCTGAGCAGGTCTGAGTGTTTGGAGCGCGGAGAGGAGGTCTGAGTGTCTGAGTGTCTGGGGCGCGGTGAGGAGGTCTGAGTCTCTGGGGCGCGGTGAGGAGGTCTGAGCAGGTCTGAGTGTCTGAGGCGCGGAGAGGAGGTCTGAGCAGGTCTGAGTGTCAGGGGCACAGTGAGGAGGCCTGAGCAGGTCTGGGGCGCGGTGAGGAGGTCTGAGTGTCTGGGGCGCGTTGAGGAGGTCTGAGTGTCTGGGGCGCGGTGAGGAGGTCTGAGCAGGTCTGAGTGTCTGGAGCGCGGAGAGGAGGTCTGAGCAGGTCTGAGTGTCTGGAGCGCGGAGAGGAGGTCTGAGCAGGTCTGAGTGTCTGGGGTGCGGTGAGGAGGTCTGAGCAGGTCTGAGTGTCTGGGGCGCGGTGAGGTCTGAGTGTCTGGGGCGCGGAGAGGAGGTCTGAGCAGGTCTGAGTGTCTGGAGCGCGGAGAGGAGGTCTGAGTGTCTGAGTGTCTGAGGCGCGGAGAAGAGGTCTGAGCAGGTCTGAGTGTCTGGGGCGCGGTGAGGAGGTCTGAGCAGGTCTGAGTGTCTGGGGCGCGGTGAGGAGGTCTGAGTGTCTTGGGCGCGGTGAGGAGGTCTGAGCAGGTCTGAGTCTCTGGGGTGCGGTGAGGAGGTCTGAGCAGGTCTGAGTGTCTGGGGCGCGGTGATGAGGTCTGGGTGTCTAGGGCGCGGTGAGGAGGTCTGAGCAGGTCTGAGTGTCTGGGGCGCGGTGAGGAGGTCTGAGCAGGCCTGAGTGTCTGGGGCGTGGAGAGGAGGTCTGAGCAGGTCTGAGTGTCTGGAGCGCGGTGAGGAGGTCTGAGCAGGTCTGAGTTTCTGGAGCGCGGTGAGGAGGTCTGAGCAGGTCTGAGTGTCTGGAGCGCGGAGAGGAGGTCTGAGCAGGTCTGAGTGTCTGGAGCGCGGAGAGGAGGTCTGAGTGTCTGAGTGTCTGGGGCGCGGTGAGGAGGTCTGAGTCTCTGGGGCGCGGTGAGGAGGTCTGAGCAGGTCTGAGTGTCTGAGGCGCGGAGAGGAGGTCTGAGCAGGTCTGAGTGTCTGGGGCACAGTGAGGAGGCCTGAGCAGGTCTGGGGCGCGGTGAGGAGGTCTGAGTGTCTGGGGCGCGTTGAGGAGGTCTGAGTGTCTGGGGCGCGGTGAGGAGGTTTGAGCAGGTCTGAGTGTCTGGAGCGCGGAGAGGAGGTCTGAGCAGGTCTGAGTGTCTGGAGCGCGGAGAGGAGGTCTGAGCAGGTCTGAGTGTCTGGGGTGCGGTGAGGAGGTCTGAGCAGGTCTGAGTGTCTGGGGCGCGGTGAGGTCTGAGTGTCTGGGGCGCGGAGAGGAGGTCTGAGCAGGTCTGAGTGTCTGGAGCGCGGAGAGGAGGTCTGAGTGTCTGAGTGTCTGAGGCGCGGAGAAGAGGTCTGAGCAGGTCTGAGTGTCTGGGGCGCGGTGAGGAGGTCTGAGCAGGTCTGAGTGTCTGGGGCGCGGTGAGGAGGTCTGAGTGTCTGAGGTGCGGTGAGGAGGTCTGAGCAGGTCTGACTGTCTGGGGCGCGGTGAGGAGGTCTGAGCAGGTCTGATTGTCTGGGGCGTGGTGAGGAGGTCTGAGCAGGTCTGAGTGTCTGGGGCGCGGTGAGGAGGTCTGAGTGTCTGGGGCGCGGTGAGGAGGTCTGAGCAGGTCTGAGTGTCTGGGGCGCGGTGAGGAGGTCTGAGCAGGCCTGAGTGTCTGGGGCGCGGAGAGGAGGTCTGAGCAGGTCTGAGTGTCTGGAGCGCGGAGAGGAGGTCTGAGCAGGTCTGAGTGTCTGGGGTGCGGTGAGGAGGTCTGAGCAGGTCTGAGTGTCTGGGGCGCGGTGAGTAGGTCTGAGTGTCTTGGGCGCGGTGAGGAGGTCTGAGTGTCTTGGGCACGGTGAGGAGGTCTGAGCAGGTCTGAGTCTCTGGGGCGCGGTGAGGAGGTCTGAGCAGGTCTGAGTGTCTGGAGTACGGAGAGGAGGTCTCAGCAGGTCTGAGTGTCTGGAGCGCGGAGAGGAGGTCTGAGTGTCTGAGTGTCTGGGGCGCGGTGAGCAGGTCTGAGCAGGTCTGAGTGTCTGAGGCGCGGAGAAGAGGTCTGAGCAGGTCTGAGTGTCTGGGGCGCGGTGAGGAGGTCTGAGCAGGTCTGAGTGTCTGGGGCGCGGTGAGGAGGTCTGAGTGTCTTGGGCGCGGTGAGGAGGTCTGAGCAGGTCTGAGTCTCTGGGGTGCGGTGAGGAGGTCTGAGCAGGTCTGAGTGTCTGGGGCGCGGTGAGGAGGTCTGGGTGTCTAGGGCGCGGTGAGGAAGTCTGAGCAGGTCTGAGTGTCTGGGGCGCGGTGAGGAGGTCTGAGCAGGCCTGAGTGTCTGGGGCGTGGAGAGGAGGTCTGAGCAGGTCTGAGTGTCTGGAGCGCGGTGAGGAGGTCTGAGCAGGTCTGAGTTTCTGGAGCGCGGTGAGGAGGTCTGAGCAGGTCTGAGTGTCTGGAGCGCGGAGAGGAGGTCTGAGCAGGTCTGAGTGTCTGGAGCGCGGAGATGAGGTCTGAGTGTCTGAGTGTCTGGGGCGCGGTGAGGAGGTCTGAGTCTCTGGGGCGCGGTGAGGAGGTCTGAGCAGGTCTGAGTGTCTGAGGCGCGGAGAGGAGGTCTGAGCAGGTCTGAGTGTCTGGGGCACAGTGAGGAGGCCTGAGCAGGTCTGGGGCGCGGTGAGGAGGTCTGAGTGTCTGGGGCGCGTTGAGGAGGTCTGAGTGTCTGGGGCGCGGTGAGGAGGTCTGAGCAGGTCTGAGTGTCTGGAGCGCGGAGAGGAGGTCTGAGCAGGTCTGAGTGTCTGGAGTGCGGAGAGGAGGTCTGAGCAGGTCTGAGTGTCTGGGGTGCGGTGAGGAGGTCTGAGCAGGTCTGAGTGTCTGGGGCGCGGTGAGGTCTGAGTGTCTGGGGCGCGGAGAGGAGGTCTGAGCAGGTCTGAGTGTCTGGAGCGCGGAGAGGAGGTCTGAGTGTCTGAGTGTCTGAGGCGCGGAGAAGAGGTCTGAGCAGGTCTGAGTGTCTGGGGCGCGGTGAGGAGGTCTGAGCAGGTCTGAGTGTCTGGGGCGCGGTGAGGAGGTCTGAGTGTCTGAGGTGCGGTGAGGAGGTCTGAGCAGGTCTGACTGTCTGGGGCGCGGTGAGGAGGTCTGAGCAGGTCTGATTGTCTGGGGCGTGGTGAGGAGGTCTGAGCAGGTCTGAGTGTCTGGGGCGCGGTGAGGAGGTCTGAGTGTCTGGGGCGCGGTGAGGAGGTCGAGCAGGTCTGAGTGTCTGGGGCGCGGTGAGGAGGTCTGAGCAGGCCTGAGTGTCTGGGGCGCGGAGAGGAGGTCTGAGCAGGTCTGAGTGTCTGGAGCGCGGAGAGGAGGTCTGAGCAGGTCTGAGTGTCTGGGGTGCGGTGAGGAGGTCTGAGCAGGTCTGAGTGTCTGGGGCGCGGTGAGTAGGTCTGAGTGTCTTGGGCGCGGTGAGGAGGTCTGAGTGTCTTGGGCACGGTGAGGAGGTCTGAGCAGGTCTGAGTCTCTGGGGCGCGGTGAGGAGGTCTGAGCAGGTCTGAGTGTCTGGAGTACGGAGAGGAGGTCTCAGCAGGTCTGAGTGTCTGGAGCGCGGAGAGGAGGTCTGAGTGTCTGAGTGTCTGGGGCGCGGTGAGCAGGTCTGAGCAGGTCTGAGTGTCTGGGGCGCGGAGAGGAGGTCTGAGCAGGTCTGAGTGTCTGGGGCACGGAGAGGAGGTCTGAGCAGGTCTGAGTGTCCGGGGCGCAGTGAGGAGGTCTGAGTGTCTGAGGCGCGGAGAGGAGGTCTGAGCAGGTCTGAGTGTCTGGGGCGCGGTGAGGAGGTCTGAGTGTCTGGGGCGCGTTGAGGAGGTCTGAGTGTCTGGGGTGCGGTGAGGAGGTCTGAGCAGGTCTGAGTGTCTGGAGCGCGGAGAGGAGGTCTGAGTGTCTTGGGCGCGGTGAGGAGGTCTGAGTGTCTTGGGCACGGTGAGGAGGTCTGAGCAGGTCTGAGTCTCTGGGGCGCGGTGAGGAGGTCTGAGCAGGTCTGAGTGTCTGGAGTACGGAGAGGAGGTCTCAGCAGGTCTGAGTGTCTGGAGCGCGGAGAGGAGGTCTGAGTGTCTGAGTGTCTGGGGCGCGGAGAGGAGGTCTGAGCAGGTCTGAGTGTCTGGGGTGCGGTGAGGAGGTCTGAGCAGGTCTGAGTGTCTGGGGCGCGGTGAGGTCTGAGTGTCTGGGGCGCGGAGAGGAGGTCTGAGCAGGTCTGAGTGTCTGGAGCGCGGAGAGGAGGGCTGAGTGTCTGAGTGTCTGAGGCGCGGAGAAGAGGTCTGAGCAGGTCTGAGTGTCTGGGGCGCGGTGAGGAGGTCTGAGCAGGTCTGAGTGTCTGGGGCGCGGTGAGGAGGTCTGAGTGTCTGAGGTGCGGTGAGGAGGTCTGAGCAGGTCTGACTGTCTGGGGCGCGGTGAGGAGGTCTGAGCAGGTCTGATTGTCTGGGGCGTGGTGAGGAGGTCTGAGCAGGTCTGAGTGTCTGGGGCGCGGTGAGGAGGTCTGAGTGTCTGGGGCGCGGTGAGGAGGTCGAGCAGGTCTGAGTGTCTGGGGCGCGGTGAGGAGGTCTGAGCAGGCCTGAGTGTCTGGGGCGCGGAGAGGAGGTCTGAGCAGGTCTGAGTGTCTGGAGTGCGGAGAGGAGGTCTGAGCAGGTCTGAGTGTCTGGGGTGCGGTGAGGAGGTCTGAGCAGGTCTGAGTGTCTGGGGCGCGGTGAGTAGGTCTGAGTGTCTTGGGCGCGGTGAGGAGGTCTGAGTGTCTTGGGCACGGTGAGGAGGTCTGAGCAGGTCTGAGTCTCTGGGGCGCGGTGAGGAGGTCTGAGCAGGTCTGAGTGTCTGGAGTACGGAGAGGAGGTCTCAGCAGGTCTGAGTGTCTGGAGCGCGGAGAGGAGGTCTGAGTGTCTGAGTGTCTGGGGCGCGGTGAGCAGGTCTGAGCAGGTCTGAGTGTCTGGGGCGCGGAGAGGAGGTCTGAGCAGGTCTGAGTGTCTGGGGCACGGAGAGGAGGTCTGAGCAGGTCTGAGTGTCCGGGGCGCAGTGAGGAGGTCTGAGTGTCTGAGGCGCGGAGAGGAGGTCTGAGCAGGTCTGAGTGTCTGGGGCGCGGTGAGGAGGTCTGAGTGTCTGGGGCGCGTTGAGGAGGTCTGAGTGTCTGGGGTGCGGTGAGGAGGTCTGAGCAGGTCTGAGTGTCTGGAGCGCGGAGAGGAGGTCTGAGTGTCTTGGGCGCGGTGAGGAGGTCTGAGTGTCTTGGGCACGGTGAGGAGGTCTGAGCAGGTCTGAGTCTCTGGGGCGCGGTGAGGAGGTCTGAGCAGGTCTGAGTGTCTGGAGTACGGAGAGGAGGTCTCAGCAGGTCTGAGTGTCTGGAGCGCGGAGAGGAGGTCTGAGTGTCTGAGTGTCTGGGGCGCGGTGAGCAGGTCTGAGCAGGTCTGAGTGTCTGGGGCGCGGAGAGGAGGTCTGAGCAGGTCTGAGTGTCTGGGGCACGGAGAGGAGGTCTGAGCAGGTCTGAGTGTCCGGGGCGCAGTGAGGAGGTCTGAGTGTCTGAGGCGCGGAGAGGAGGTCTGAGCAGGTCTGAGTGTCTGGGGCGCGGTGAGAAGGTCTGAGTGTCTGGGGCGCGTTGAGGAGGTCTGAGTGTCTGGGGTGCGGTGAGGAGGTCTGAGCAGGTCTGAGTGTCTGGAGCGCGGAGAGGAGGTCTGAGTGTCTGAGTGTCTGGGGCGCGGTGAGGAGGTCTGAGTCTCTGGGGCGCGGTGAGGAGGTCTGAGCAGGTCTGAGTGTCTGGGGCGCGGTGAGGAGGTCTGAGCAGGTCTGAGTATCTGAGGCGCGGTGAGGAGGTCTGAGCAGGTCTGACTGTCTGGGGCGCGGTGAGAAGGTCTGAGTGTCTGGGGCGCGGTGAGGAGGTCTGAGCAGGTCTGAGTGTCTGGAGCGCGGAGAGGAGGTCTGAGCAGGTCTGAGTGTCTGGGGCGCGGTGAGGAGGTCTGAGTGTCTTGGGCGCGGTGAGGAGGTCTGAGCAGGTCTGAGTCTCTGGGGCGCGGTGAGGAGGTCTGAGCAGGTCTGAGTGTCTGGAGCGCGGAGAGGAGGTCTGAGCAGGTCTGAGTGTCTGGAGCGCGGAGAGGAGGTCTGAGTGTCTGAGTGTCTGGGGCGCGGTGAGGAGGTCTGAGTCTCTGGGGCGCGGTGAGGAGGTCTGAGCAGGTCTGAGTGTCTGGGGCGCGGTGAGGAGGTCTGAGCAGGTCTGAGTATCTGAGGCGCGGTGAGGAGGTCTGAGCAGGTCTGAGTGTCTGGGGCGCGGTGAGGAGGTCTGAGTGTCTTAAGCGCGGTGAGGAGGTCTGAGCAGGTCTGAGTCTCGGGTGCGGTGAGGAGGTCTGAGCAGGTCTGAGTGTCTGGAGCGCGGAGAGGAGGTCTGAGCAGGTCTGAGTGTCTGGAGCGCGGAGAGGAGGTCTGAGTGTCTGAGTGTCTGGGGCGCGGTGAGGAGGTCTGAGCAGGTCTGAGTGTCCGGGGCGCGGTGAGGAGGTCTGAGCAGGTCTGAGTGTCTGAGGTGCGGTGAGGAGGTCTGAGCAGGTCTGACTGTCTGGGGCGCGGTGAGGAGGTCTGAGCAGGTCTGAGTGTCTGGGGCGTGGTGAGGAGGTCTGAGCAGGTCTGAGTGTCTGGGGCGCGGTGAGGAGGTCTGGTGTCTGGGGCGCGGTGAGGAGGTCTGAGCAGGTCTGAGTGTCCGGGGCGCGGTGAGGAGGTCTGAGCAGGTCTGAGTGTCTGGAGCGCGGAGAGGAGGTCTGAGTGTCTGAGTGTCTGGGGCGCGGTGAGGAGGTCTGAGCAGGTCTGAGTGTCCGGGGCGCGGTGAGGAGGTCTGAGCAGGTCTGAGTGTCTGAGGTGCGGTGAGGAGGTCTGAGCAGGTCTGACTGTCTGGGGCGCGGTGAGGAGGTCTGAGCAGGTCTGAGTGTCTGGGGCGTGGTGAGGAGGTCTGAGCAGGTCTGAGTGTCTGGGGCGCGGTGAGGAGGTCTGGTGTCTGGGGCGCGGTGAGGAGGTCTGAGCAGGTCTGAGTGTCTGGGGCGCGGTGAGGAGGTCTGAGCAGGCCTGAGTGTCTGGGGCGCGGAGAGGAGGTCTGAGCAGGTCTGAGTGTCTGGAGCGCGGAGAGGAGGTCTGAGCAGGTCTGAGTGTCTGGCGTGCAGTGAGGAGGTCTGAGCAGGTCTGAGTGTCTGGGGCGCGGTGAGGAGGTCTGAGTGTCTTGGGCGCGGTGAGGAGGTCTGAGTGTCTTGGGTACGGTGAGGAGGTCTGAGCAGGTCTGAGTCTCTGGGGCGCGGTGAGGAGGTCTGAGCAGGTCTGAGTGTCTGGAGCACGGAGAGGAGGTCTCAGCAGGTCTGAGTGTCTGGAGCGCGGAGAGGAGGTCTGAGTGTCTGAGTGTCTGGGGCGCGGTGAGCAGGTCTGAGCAGGTCTGAGTGTCTGGGGTGCGGAGAGGAGGTCTGAGCAGGTCTGAGTGTCTGGGGCACGGAGAGGAGGTCTGAGCAGGTCTGAGTGTCCGGGGCGCAGTGAGGAGGTCTGAGTGTCTGAGGCGCGGAGAGGAGGTCTGAGCAGGTCTGAGTGTCTGGGGCACAGTGAGGAGGCCGGAGCAGGTCTGGGGCACGGAGAGGAGGTCTGAGCAGGTCTGAGTGTCTGGGGCGCGGTGAGGAGGTCTGAGCAGGTCTGAGTGTCTGGAGCGCGGAGAGGAGGTCTGAGTGTCTGAGTGTCTGGGGCGCGGTGAGGAGGTCTGAGCAGGTCTGAGTGTCCGGGGCGCGGTGAGGAGGTCTGAGCAGGTCTGAGTGTCTGAGGTGCGGTGAGGAGGTCTGAGCAGGTCTGACTGTCTGGGGCGCGGTGAGGAGGTCTGAGCAGGTCTGAGTGTCTGGGGCGTGGTGAGGAGGTCTGAGCAGGTCTGAGTGTCTGGGGCGCGGTGAGGAGTGTCTGAGCAGGTCTGAGTGTCTGGGGCGCGGAGAGGAGGTCTGAGCAGGTCTGAGTGTCTGGGGCGCGGTGAGGAGGTCTGAGCAGGTCTGAGTCTCTGGGGCGCGGTGAGGAGGTCTGAGCAGGTCTGAGTGTCTGGAGCGCGGAGAGGAGGTCTGAGCAGGTCTGAGTGTCTGGGGCGCGGTGAGGAGGTCTGAGTGTCTTGGGCGCGGTGAGGAGGTCTGAGTGTCTTGGGTACGGTGAGGAGGTCTGAGCAGGTCTGAGTCTCTGGGGCGCGGTGAGGAGGTCTGAGCAGGTCTGAGTGTCTGGAGCACGGAGAGGAGGTCTCAGCAGGTCTGAGTGTCTGGAGCGCGGAGAGGAGGTCTGAGTGTCTGAGTGTCTGGGGCGCGGTGAGCAGGTCTGAGCAGGTCTGAGTGTCTGGGGCGCGGAGAGGAGGTCTGAGCAGGTCTGAGTGTCTGGGGCACGGAGAGGAGGTCTGAGCAGGTCTGAGTGTCCGGGGCGCAGTGAGGAGGTCTGAGTGTCTGAGGCGCGGAGAGGAGGTCTGAGCAGGTCTGAGTGTCTGGGGCACAGTGAGGAGGCCGGAGCAGGTCTGGGGCACGGAGAGGAGGTCTGAGCAGGTCTGAGTGTCTGGGGCGCGGTGAGGAGGTCTGAGCAGGTCTGAGTCTCTGGGGCGCGGTGAGGAGGTCTGAGCAGGTCTGAGTGTCTGGAGCGCGGAGAGGAGGTCTGAGCAGGTCTGAGTGTCTGGAGCGCGGAGAGGAGGTCTGAGTGTCTGAGTGTCTGGGGCGCGGTGAGGAGGTCTGAGTCTCTGGGGCGCGGTGAGGAGGTCTGAGCAGGTCTGAGTGTCTGGGGCGCGGTGAGGAGGTCTGAGCAGGTCTGAGTATCTGAGGCGCGGTGAGGAGGTCTGAGCAGGTCTGACTGTCTGGGGCGCGGTGAGAAGGTCTGACTGTCTGGGGCGCGGTGAGGAGGTCTGAGCAGGTCTGAGTGTCTGGAGCGCGGAGAGGAGGTCTGAGCAGGTCTGAGTGTCTGGGGCGCGGTGAGGAGGTCTGAGTGTCTTGGGCGCGGTGAGGAGGTCTGAGCAGGTCTGAGTCTCTGGGGCGCGGTGAGGAGGTCTGAGCAGGTCTGAGTGTCTGGAGCGCGGAGAGGAGGTCTGAGCAGGTCTGAGTGTCTGGAGCGCGGAGAGGAGGTCTGAGTGTCTGAGTGTCTGGGGCGCGGTGAGGAGGTCTGAGCAGGTCTGAGTGTCTGGGGCGCGGTGAGGAGGTCTGAGCAGGTCTGAGTATCTGAGGCGCGGTGAGGAGGTCTGAGCAGGTCTGACTGTCTGGGGCACGGTGAGAAGGTCTGAGTGTCTGGGGCGCGGTGAGGAGGTCTGAGCAGGTCTGAGTGTCTGGAGCGCAGAGAGGAGGTCTGAGCAGGTCTGAGTGTCTGGGGCGCGGTGAGGAGGTCTGAGCAGGTCTGAGTGTCTGGAGCACGGAGAGGAGGTCTGAGCAGGTCTGAGTGTCTGGGGCGCGGTGAGGAGGTCTGAGCAGGTCTGCGTGTCTGGGGCGCGTGTAGCTTAATGCCAGCAGAAGAGTGCAAGATCGCTTCCGCATTCTTCGCCGTGCATGCGCATGAGGTCCTTGCTTAGTTCAGATGCCCCATTCAACACGGTGAATCCCAAACTCGAAACTCTGTTAAGCTCCAGAGAGAGAGGCTGAAAACCGCCAGTTCTTGCCCGACGGATGGGAGTCGAATCGGGATCCAACTTTTCTGATGAATAGCCCCAAAACATGGAGGTCGCGAACGGCGCCGGCTTCGCTGACCAGAGCTCTCTCAGATTCAAAATTGCAGCCTGGAACATACATGTTTCGGAACCAATGTGTAACTAGACAGTTACAATATAACATTTATATTAATTAACCCAGTTAATGCCTTAAGAGAAAGAGTCTGGTGGTCAATTACTACGGAAATGTTGTGTCTTACTAATAATAACTAATTCCGCGGTCAATATAAGTCTCTGTGATATTTTCTGAATATGATTTGGGAATGGGCAGGGTTATATTAGAAGAAAGACAGTGTAAACAATATAATTAACTCTGAATATAATAATGACGAAAAATAAACAGGATACACAACAAGGTGCATGCGATGAGGTTATATGTAGTGCACCTTGTTGTGTTGTGTATCCTGTTTATTTTTCGGGGCGAGGAGAGGAGGTCTGAGCAGGTCTGAGTGTCTGGAGCGCGGAGAGGAGGTCTGAGCAGGTCTGAGTGTCTGGGGCACGGTGAGGAGGTCTGAGCAGGTCTGAGTATCTGAGGCGCGGTGAGGAGGTCTGAGCAGGTCTGACTGTCTGGGGCGCGGTGAGAAGGTCTGAGTGTCTGGGGCACGGTGAGGAGGTCTGAGCAGGTCTGAGTGTCTGGAGCGGGGAGAGGAGGTCTGAGCAGGTCTGAGTGTCTGGGGCGCGGTGAGGAGGTCTGAGCAGGTCTGAGTGTCTGGAGCACGGAGAGGAGGTCTGAGCAGGTCTGAGTGTCTGGGGCGCGGTGAGGAGGTCTGAGGAAGTCTGAGTGTCTGAGGCGCGGAGAGGAGGTCTGAGCAGGTCTGAGTGTCTGGGGCACAGTGAGGAGGCCTGAGCAGGTCTGGGGCGCGGAGAGGAGGTCTGAGCAGGTCTGAGTGTCTGGGGCGCGGTGAGGAGGTCTGAGTGTCTGGGGCGCGGTGAGGAGGTCTGAGTGTATTGGGCGCGGTGAGGAGATCTGAGCAGGTCTGAGTGTCTGGAGCGCGGTGAGGAGGTCTGAGCAGGTCTGAGTGTCTGAGGCGCGGTGAGGAGGTCTGAGCAGGTCTGACTGTCTGGGGCGCGGTGAGAAGGTCTGAGTGTCTGGGGCGCGGTGAGGAGGTCTGAGCAGGTCTGAGTGTCTGGAGCGCGGAGAGGAGGTCTGAGCAGGTCTGAGTGTCTGGGGCGCGGTGAGGAGGTCTGAGCAGGTCTGAGTGTCTGGAGCACGGAGAGGAGGTCTGAGCAGGTCTGAGTGTCTGGGGCGCGGTGAGGAGGTCTGAGCAGGTCTGCGTGTCTGGGGCGCGTGTAGCTTAATGCCAGCAGAAGAGTGCAAGATCGCTTCCGCATTCTTCGCCGTGCATGCGCATGAGGTCCTTGCTTAGTTCAGATGCCCCATTCAACACGGTGAATCCCAAACTCGAAACTCTGTTAAGCTCCAGAGAGAGAGGCTGAAAACCGCCAGTTCTTGCCCGACGGATGGGAGTCGAATCGGGATCCAACTTTTCTGATGAATAGCCCCAAAACATGGAGGTCGCGAACAGCGCCGGCTTCGCTGACCAGAGCTCTCTCAGATTCAAAATTGCAGCCTGGAACATACATGTTTCGGAACCAATGTGTAACTAGACAGTTACAATATAACATTTATATTAATTAACCCAGTTAATGCCTTAAGAGAAAGAGTCTGGTGGTCAATTACTACGGAAATGTTGTGTCTTACTAATAATAACTAATTCCGCGGTCAATATAAGTCTCTGTGATACTTTCTGAATATGATTTGGGAATGGGCAGGGTTATATTAGAAGAAAGACAGTGTAAACAATATAATTAACTCTGAATATAATAATGACGAAAAATAAACAGGATACACAACAAGGTGCATGCGATGAGGTTATATGTAGTGCACCTTGTTTTGTTGTGTATCCTGTTTATTTTTCGGGCGAGGAGAGGAGGTCTGAGCAGGTCTGAGTGTCTGGAGCGCGGAGAGGAGGTCTGAGCAGGTCTGAGTGTCTGGGGCGCGGTGAGGAGGTCTGAGCAGGTCTGAGTATCTGAGGCGCGGTGAGGAGGTCTGACTGTCTGGGGCGCGGTGAGAAGGTCTGAGTGTCTGGGGCGCGGTGAGGAGGTCTGAGCAGGTCTGAGTGTCTGGAGCGCGGAGAGGAGGTCTGAGCAGGTCTGAGTGTCTGGGGCGCGGTGAGGAGGTCTGAGCAGGTCTGAGTGTCTGGAGCACGGAGAGGAGGTCTGAGCAGGTCTGAGTGTCTGGGGCGCGGTGAGGAGGTCTGAGGAGGTCTGAGTGTCTGGGGCACAGTGAGGAGGCCTGAGCAGGTCTGGGGCGCGGAGAGGAGGTCTGAGCAGGTCTGAGTGTCTGGGGCGCGGTGAGGAGGTCTGAGTGTCTGGGGCGCGGTGAGGAGGTCTGAGTGTATTGGGCGCGGTGAGGAGATCTGAGCAGGTCTGCGTGTCTGGAGCGCGGTGAGGAGGTCTGAGCAGGTCTGAGTGTCTGGGGCGCGGAGAGGAGGTCTGAGCAGGTCTGAGTGTCTGGGGCGCGGAGAGGAGGTCTGAGCAGGTCTGAGTGTCTGGGGCGCAGTGAGGAGGTCTGAGGAGGTCTGAGTGTCTGAGGCGCGGAGAGGAGGTCTGAGCAGGTCTGAGTGTCTGGGGCACAGTGAGGAGGCCTGAGCAGGTCTGGGGCGCGGAGAGGAGGTCTGAGCAGGTCTGAGTGTCTGGGGCGCGGTGAGGAGGTCTGAGTGTCTGGGGCGCGTTGAGGAGGTCTGAGTGTCTGGGGCGCGGTGAGGAGGTCTGAGCAGGTCTGAGTGTCTGGAGCGCGGAGAGGAGGTCTGAGTGTCTGGGGTGCGGTGAGGAGGTCTGAGCAGGCCTGAATGTCTGGGGCGCGGAGAGGACGTCTGAGCAGGTCTGAGTGTCTGGGGCGCGGTGAGGAGGTCTGAGTGTCTTGGGCGCGGTGAGGAGATCTGAGCAGGTCTGAGTGTCTGGAGCGCGGTGAGGAGGTCTGAGCAGGTCTGAGTGTCTGGGGCGCGGAGAGGAGGTCTGAGCAGGTCTGAGTGTCTGGGGCACGGAGAGGAGGTCTGAGCAGGTCTGAGTGTCTGGGGCGCAGTGAGGAGGTCTGAGTGTCTGAGGCGCGGAGAGGAGGTCTGAGCAGGTCTGAGTGTCTGGGGCACAGTGAGGAGGCCGGAGCAGGTCTGGGGCACTGAGAGGAGGTCTGAGCAGGTCTGAGTGTCTGGGGCGCGGTGAGGAGGTCTGAGTGTCTGGGCCGCGTTGAGGAGGTCTGAGTGTCTGGGGTGCGGTGAGGAGGTCTGAGCAGGTCTGAGTGTCTGGAGCGCGGAGAGGAGGTCTGAGCAGGTCTGAGTGTCTGGGGCGCGGTGAGGAGGTCTGAGTGTCTTGGGCGCGGTGAGGAGGTCTGAGTGTCTGAGTGTCTGGGGCGCGGTGAGGAGGTCTGAGTGTCTGAGTGTCTGGGGCGCGGTGAGGAGGTCTGAGTCTCTGGGGCGCGGTGAGGAGGTCTGAGCAGGTCTGAGTATCTGAGGCGCAGTGAGGAGGTCTGAGCAGGTCTGACTGTCTGGGGCGCGGTGAGAAGGTCTGAGTGTCTGGGGCGCGGTGAGGAGGTCTGAGCAGGTCTGAGTGTCTGGAGCGCGGAGAGGAGGTCTGAGCAGGTCTGAGTGTCTGGGGCGCGGTGAGGAGGTCTGAGTGTCTTGGGCGCGGTGAGGAGGTCTGAGCAGGTCTGAGTCTCTGGGGCGCGGTGAGGAGGTCTGAGCAGGTCTGAGTGTCTGGAGCGCGGAGAGGAGGTCTGAGCAGGTCTGAGTGTCTGGAGCGCGGAGAGGAGATCTGAGTGTCTGAGTGTCTGGGGCGCGGTGAGGAGGTCTGAGTCTCTGGGGCGCGGTGAGGAGGTCTGAGCAGGTCTGAGTGTCTGGGGCGCGGTGAGGAGGTCTGAGCAGGTCTGAGTATCTGAGGCGCGGTGAGGAGGTCTGAGCAGGTCTGACTGTCTGGGGCGCGGTGAGAAGGTCTGTGTGTCTGGGGCGCGTTGAGGAGGTCTGAGTGTCTGGGGTGCGGTGAGGAGGTCTGAGCAGGTCTGAGTGTCTGGAGCGCGGAGAGGAGGTCTGAGCAGGTCTGAGTGTCTGGGGCTCGGTGAGGTGGTCTGAGTGTCTTGGGCGCGGTGAGGAGGTCTGAGTGTCTGAGTGTCTGGGGTGCGGTGAGGAGGTCTGAGTCTCTGGGGCGCGGTGAGGAGGTCTGAGCAGGTCTGAGTGTCTGGGGCGCGGTGAGGAGGTCTGAGCAGGTCTGAGTATCTGAGGCGCGGTGAGGAGGTCTGAGCAGGTCTGACTGTCTGGGGCGCGGTGAGAAGGTCTGAGTGTCTGGGGCGCGGTGAGGAGGTCTGAGCAGGTCTGAGTGTCTGGAGCGCGGAGAGGAGGTCTGAGCAGGTCTGAGTGTCTGGGGCGCGGTGAGGAGGTCTGAGTGTCTTGGGCGCGGTGAGGAGGTCTGAGTGTCTTGGGCGCGGTGAGGAGGTCTGAGCAGGTCTGAGTCTCTGGAGCGCGGTGAGGAGGTCTGAGCAGGTCTGAGTGTCTGGAGCGCGGAGAGGAGGTCTGAGCAGGTCTGAGTGTCTGGAGCGCGGAGAGGAGGTCTGAGTGTCTGAGTGTCTGGGGCGCGGTGAGGAGGTCTGAGTCTCTGGGGCGCGGTGAGGAGGTCTGAGCAGGTCTGAGTGTCTGGGGCGCGGTGAGGAGGTCTGAGCAGGTCTGAGTATCTGAGGCGCGGTGAGGAGGTCTGAGCAGGTCTGACTGTCTGGGGCGCGGTGAGAAGGTCTGAGCAGGTCTGAGTGTCTGGAGCGCGGAGAGGAGGTCTGAGCAGGTCTGAGTGTCTGGGGCGCGGTGAGGAGGTCTGAGCAGGTCTGAGTGTCTGGAGCACGGAGAGGAGGTCTGAGCAGGTCTGAGTGTCTGGGGCGCGGTGAGGAGGTCTGAGGAAGTCTGAGTGTCTGAGGCGCGGAGAGGAGGTCTGAGCAGGTCTGAGTGTCTGGGGCACAGTGAGGAGGCCTGAGCAGGTCTGGGGCGCGGAGAGGAGGTCTGAGCAGGTCTGAGTGTCTGGGGCGCGGTGAGGAGGTCTGAGCAGGTCTGAGTGTCTGGGGCACGGTGAGGAGGTCTGAGTGTCTTGGGCGCGGTGAGGAGGTCTGAGTGTCTTGGGCGCGGTGAGGAGGTCTGAGCAGGTCTGAGTCTCTGGAGCGCGGTGAGGAGGTCTGAGCAGGTCTGAGTGTCTGGAGCGCGGAGAGGAGGTCTGAGCAGGTCTGAGTGTCTGGAGCGCGGAGAGGAGGTCTGAGTGTCTGAGTGTCTGGGGCGCGGTGAGGAGGTCTGAGTCTCTGGGGCGCGGTGAGGAGGTCTGAGCAGGTCTGAGTGTCTGGGGCGCGGTGAGGAGGTCTGAGCAGGTCTGAGTATCTGAGGCGCGGTGAGGAGGTCTGAGCAGGTCTGACTGTCTGGGGCGCGGTGAGAAGGTCTGAGTGTCTGGGGCGCGGTGAGGAGGTCTGAGCAGGTCTGAGTGTCTGGAGCGCGGAGAGGAGGTCTGAGCAGGTCTGAGTGTCTGGGGCGCGGTGAGGAGGTCTGAGCAGGTCTGAGTGTCTGGAGCACGGAGAGGAGGTCTGAGCAGGTCTGAGTGTCTGGGGCGCGGTGAGGAGGTCTGAGGAAGTCTGAGTGTCTGAGGCGCGGAGAGGAGGTCTGAGCAGGTCTGAGTGTCTGGGGCACAGTGAGGAGGTCTGAGCAGGTCTGAGTGTCTGGGGCGCGGTGAGGAGGTCTGAGTGTCTGGGGCACGGTGAGGAGGTCTGAGTGTATTGGGCGCGGTGAGGAGATCTGAGCAGGTCTGAGTGTCTGGAGCGCGGTGAGGAGGTCTGAGCAGGTCTGAGTGTCTTGGGCGCGGTGAGGAGGTCTGAGCAGGTCTGAGTGTCTGGGGCGCGGTGAGGAGGTCTGAGCAGGTCTGAGTGTCTGGGGCGCGGAGAGGAGGTCTGAGCAGGTCTGAGTGTCTGGAGCGCGGTGAGGAGGTCTGAGCAGGTCTGAGTGTCTGGAGCGCGGTGAGGAGGTCTGAGCAGGTCTGAGTGTCTGGAGCGCGGAGAGGAGGTCTGAGCAGGTCTGAGTGTCTGGAGCGCGGAGAGGAGGTCTGAGTGTCTGAGTGTCTGGGGAACGGTGAGGAGGTCTGAGTCTCTGGGGCGCGGTGAGGAGGTCTGAGCAGGTCTGTGTGTCCGGGGCGCGGTGAGGAGGTCTGAGCAGGTCTGAGTGTCTGAGGCGCTTGTGAGGAGGTCTGAGCAGGTCTGACTGTCTGGGGCGCGGTGAGGATGTCTGAGCAGGTCTGAGTGTCTGGGGCGCGGTGTGGAGGTCTGAGTGTCTGGGGCGCGGTGAGGAGGTCTGAACAGGTCTGAGTGTCTGGCGTGCGGTGAGGAGGTCTGAGCAGGCCTGAGTGTCTGGGGCGCGGAGAGGACGTCTGAGCAGGTCTGAGTGTCAGAGCGCGGTGAGGAGGTCTGAGCAGGTCTGAGTGTCTGGAGCGCGGAGAGGAGGTCTGAGTGTCTGGGGCACGGTGAGGAGGTCTGAGCAGGTCTGAGTGTCTGGAGCGCGGAGAGGAGGTCTGAGTGTCTGAGTGTCTGGGGTGCGGTGAGGAGGTCTGAGTCTCTGGGGCGCGGTGAGGAGGTCTGAGCAGGTCTGAGTGTCTGGGGCGCGGTGAGGAGGTCTGAGAAGGTCTGAGTGTCCAGGTCTGCGGTGAGGAGGTCTGAGCAGGTCTGAGTGTCTGGGGCGAGGAGAGGAGGTCTGAGCAGGTCTGAGTGTCTGGAGCGCGGAGAGGAGGTCTGAGCAGGTCTGAGTGTCTGGGGCGCGGTGAGGAGGTCTGAGCAGGTCTGAGTGTCTGGAGCGCGGTGAGGAGGTCTGAGTGTCTGGGGTGCAGTGAGGAGGAGATCTGAGCAGGTCTGAGTGTCTGGGGGGCGGAGAGGAGGTCTGAGCAGGTCTGAGTGTCTGGAGCGCGGAGAGGAGGTCTGAGTGTCTGAGGCGCGGAGAGGAAGTCTGAGTGTCTGGGGCGAGTTGAGGAGGTCTGAGTGTCTGGGGCGCGTTGAGGAGGTCTGAGTGTCTGGGGCGCGTTGAGGAGGTCTGAGTGTCTGGGGCGCGGTGAGGAGGTCTGAGCAGGTCTGAGTGTCTGGGGCACGGTGAGGAGGTCTGAGCAGGTCTGAGTGTCTGGAGCGCGGAGAGGAGGTCAGAGCAGGTCTGTGGTCTGGGGCGCGGTGAGGAGGTCTGAGCAGGTCTGAGTGTCTGCAGCGCGGTGAGGAGGTCTGAGCAGGTCTGAGTGTCTGGAGCGCGGTGAGGAGGTCTGAGCAGGTCTGAGTGTCTGGGGCGCGGAGAGGAGGTCTGAGCAGGTCTGAGTGTCTGGGGCGCGGAGAGGAGGTCTGAGCAGGTCTGAGTGTCTGAGGCGCGGAGAGGAGGTCTGAGCAGGTCTGAGTGTCTGGGGCGCGGTGAGGAGGTCTGAGCAGGTCTGAGTGTCTGGGGCGCGGTGAGGAGGTCTGAGTGTCTGGGGCGCGGTGAGGAGGTCTGAGCAGGTCTGAGTGTCTGGGGCGCGGTGAGGAGGTCTGAGCAGGCCTGAGTGTCTGGGGCGCGGAGAGGAGGTCTGAGCAGGTCTGAGTGTCTGGAGCGCGGAGAGGAGGTCTGAGCAGGTCTGAGTGTCTGGGGCGCGGTGAGGAGGTCTGAGCAGGTCTGAGTGTCTGGAGCGCGGAGAGGAGGTCTGAGCAGGTCTGAGTGTCTGGGGCGCGGTGAGGAGGTCTGAGCAGGTCTGAGTGTCTGGAGCACGGAGAGGAGGTCTGAGCAGGTCTGAGTGTCTGGGGCGCGGTGAGGAGGTCTGAGCAGGTCTGCGTGTCTGGGGCGCGTGTAGCTTAATGCCAGCAGAAGAGTGCAAGATCGCTTCCGCATTCTTCGCCGTGCATGCGCATGAGGTCCTTGCTTAGTTCAGATGCCCCATTCAACACGGTGAATCCCAAACTCGAAACTCTGTTAAGCTCCAGAGAGAGAGGCTGAAAACCGCCAGTTCTTGCCCGACGGATGGGAGTCGAATCGGGATCCAACTTTTCTGATGAATAGCCCCAAAACATGGAGGTCGCGAACAGCGCCGGCTTCGCTGACCAGAGCTCTCTCAGATTCAAAATTGCAGCCTGGAACATACATGTTTCGGAACCAATGTGTAACTAGACAGTTACAATATAACATTTATATTAATTAACCCAGTTAATGCCTTAAGAGAAAGAGTCTGGTGGTCAATTACTACGGAAATGTTGTGTCTTACTAATAATAACTAATTCCGCGGTCAATATAAGTCTCTGTGATACTTTCTGAATATGATTTGGGAATGGGCAGGGTTATATTAGAAGAAAGACAGTGTAAACAATATAATTAACTCTGAATATAATAATGACGAAAAATAAACAGGATACACAACAAGGTGCATGCGATGAGGTTATATGTAGTGCACCTTGTTTTGTTGTGTATCCTGTTTATTTTTCGGGCGAGGAGAGGAGGTCTGAGCAGGTCTGAGTGTCTGGAGCGCGGAGAGGAGGTCTGAGCAGGTCTGAGTGTCTGGGGCGCGGTGAGGAGGTCTGAGCAGGTCTGAGTATCTGAGGCGCGGTGAGGAGGTCTGACTGTCTGGGGCGCGGTGAGAAGGTCTGAGTGTCTGGGGCGCGGTGAGGAGGTCTGAGCAGGTCTGAGTGTCTGGAGCGCGGAGAGGAGGTCTGAGCAGGTCTGAGTGTCTGGGGCGCGGTGAGGAGGTCTGAGCAGGTCTGAGTGTCTGGAGCACGGAGAGGAGGTCTGAGCAGGTCTGAGTGTCTGGGGCGCGGTGAGGAGGTCTGAGGAGGTCTGAGTGTCTGGGGCACAGTGAGGAGGCCTGAGCAGGTCTGGGGCGCGGAGAGGAGGTCTGAGCAGGTCTGAGTGTCTGGGGCGCGGTGAGGAGGTCTGAGTGTCTGGGGCGCGGTGAGGAGGTCTGAGTGTATTGGGCGCGGTGAGGAGATCTGAGCAGGTCTGCGTGTCTGGAGCGCGGTGAGGAGGTCTGAGCAGGTCTGAGTGTCTGGGGCGCGGAGAGGAGGTCTGAGCAGGTCTGAGTGTCTGGGGCGCGGAGAGGAGGTCTGAGCAGGTCTGAGTGTCTGGGGCGCAGTGAGGAGGTCTGAGGAGGTCTGAGTGTCTGAGGCGCGGAGAGGAGGTCTGAGCAGGTCTGAGTGTCTGGGGCACAGTGAGGAGGCCTGAGCAGGTCTGGGGCGCGGAGAGGAGGTCTGAGCAGGTCTGAGTGTCTGGGGCGCGGTGAGGAGGTCTGAGTGTCTGGGGCGCGTTGAGGAGGTCTGAGTGTCTGGGGCGCGGTGAGGAGGTCTGAGCAGGTCTGAGTGTCTGGAGCGCGGAGAGGAGGTCTGAGTGTCTGGGGTGCGGTGAGGAGGTCTGAGCAGGCCTGAATGTCTGGGGCGCGGAGAGGACGTCTGAGCAGGTCTGAGTGTCTGGGGCGCGGTGAGGAGGTCTGAGTGTCTTGGGCGCGGTGAGGAGATCTGAGCAGGTCTGAGTGTCTGGAGCGCGGTGAGGAGGTCTGAGCAGGTCTGAGTGTCTGGGGCGCGGAGAGGAGGTCTGAGCAGGTCTGAGTGTCTGGGGCACGGAGAGGAGGTCTGAGCAGGTCTGAGTGTCTGGGGCGCAGTGAGGAGGTCTGAGTGTCTGAGGCGCGGAGAGGAGG
Organism: Notolepis coatsorum; assembly: GCF_963971535.1. Classification (NCBI taxonomy): domain Eukaryota; kingdom Metazoa; phylum Chordata; class Actinopteri; order Aulopiformes; family Paralepididae; genus Notolepis; species Notolepis coatsorum. The sequence continues at coordinate 44,720 of NW_028173255.1, read as the reverse complement.
TCTGAGCAGGTCTGAGTGTCTGGGGCACAGTGAGGAGGCCGGAGCAGGTCTGGGGCACTGAGAGGAGGTCTGAGCAGGTCTGAGTGTCTGGGGCGCGGTGAGGAGGTCTGAGTGTCTGGGCCGCGTTGAGGAGGTCTGAGTGTCTGGGGTGCGGTGAGGAGGTCTGAGCAGGTCTGAGTGTCTGGAGCGCGGAGAGGAGGTCTGAGCAGGTCTGAGTGTCTGGGGCGCGGTGAGGAGGTCTGAGTGTCTTGGGCGCGGTGAGGAGGTCTGAGTGTCTGAGTGTCTGGGGCGCGGTGAGGAGGTCTGAGTGTCTGAGTGTCTGGGGCGCGGTGAGGAGGTCTGAGTCTCTGGGGCGCGGTGAGGAGGTCTGAGCAGGTCTGAGTATCTGAGGCGCAGTGAGGAGGTCTGAGCAGGTCTGACTGTCTGGGGCGCGGTGAGAAGGTCTGAGTGTCTGGGGCGCGGTGAGGAGGTCTGAGCAGGTCTGAGTGTCTGGAGCGCGGAGAGGAGGTCTGAGCAGGTCTGAGTGTCTGGGGCGCGGTGAGGAGGTCTGAGTGTCTTGGGCGCGGTGAGGAGGTCTGAGCAGGTCTGAGTCTCTGGGGCGCGGTGAGGAGGTCTGAGCAGGTCTGAGTGTCTGGAGCGCGGAGAGGAGGTCTGAGCAGGTCTGAGTGTCTGGAGCGCGGAGAGGAGATCTGAGTGTCTGAGTGTCTGGGGCGCGGTGAGGAGGTCTGAGTCTCTGGGGCGCGGTGAGGAGGTCTGAGCAGGTCTGAGTGTCTGGGGCGCGGTGAGGAGGTCTGAGCAGGTCTGAGTATCTGAGGCGCGGTGAGGAGGTCTGAGCAGGTCTGACTGTCTGGGGCGCGGTGAGAAGGTCTGTGTGTCTGGGGCGCGTTGAGGAGGTCTGAGTGTCTGGGGTGCGGTGAGGAGGTCTGAGCAGGTCTGAGTGTCTGGAGCGCGGAGAGGAGGTCTGAGCAGGTCTGAGTGTCTGGGGCTCGGTGAGGTGGTCTGAGTGTCTTGGGCGCGGTGAGGAGGTCTGAGTGTCTGAGTGTCTGGGGTGCGGTGAGGAGGTCTGAGTCTCTGGGGCGCGGTGAGGAGGTCTGAGCAGGTCTGAGTGTCTGGGGCGCGGTGAGGAGGTCTGAGCAGGTCTGAGTATCTGAGGCGCGGTGAGGAGGTCTGAGCAGGTCTGACTGTCTGGGGCGCGGTGAGAAGGTCTGAGTGTCTGGGGCGCGGTGAGGAGGTCTGAGCAGGTCTGAGTGTCTGGAGCGCGGAGAGGAGGTCTGAGCAGGTCTGAGTGTCTGGGGCGCGGTGAGGAGGTCTGAGTGTCTTGGGCGCGGTGAGGAGGTCTGAGTGTCTTGGGCGCGGTGAGGAGGTCTGAGCAGGTCTGAGTCTCTGGAGCGCGGTGAGGAGGTCTGAGCAGGTCTGAGTGTCTGGAGCGCGGAGAGGAGGTCTGAGCAGGTCTGAGTGTCTGGAGCGCGGAGAGGAGGTCTGAGTGTCTGAGTGTCTGGGGCGCGGTGAGGAGGTCTGAGTCTCTGGGGCGCGGTGAGGAGGTCTGAGCAGGTCTGAGTGTCTGGGGCGCGGTGAGGAGGTCTGAGCAGGTCTGAGTATCTGAGGCGCGGTGAGGAGGTCTGAGCAGGTCTGACTGTCTGGGGCGCGGTGAGAAGGTCTGAGCAGGTCTGAGTGTCTGGAGCGCGGAGAGGAGGTCTGAGCAGGTCTGAGTGTCTGGGGCGCGGTGAGGAGGTCTGAGCAGGTCTGAGTGTCTGGAGCACGGAGAGGAGGTCTGAGCAGGTCTGAGTGTCTGGGGCGCGGTGAGGAGGTCTGAGGAAGTCTGAGTGTCTGAGGCGCGGAGAGGAGGTCTGAGCAGGTCTGAGTGTCTGGGGCACAGTGAGGAGGCCTGAGCAGGTCTGGGGCGCGGAGAGGAGGTCTGAGCAGGTCTGAGTGTCTGGGGCGCGGTGAGGAGGTCTGAGCAGGTCTGAGTGTCTGGGGCACGGTGAGGAGGTCTGAGTGTCTTGGGCGCGGTGAGGAGGTCTGAGTGTCTTGGGCGCGGTGAGGAGGTCTGAGCAGGTCTGAGTCTCTGGAGCGCGGTGAGGAGGTCTGAGCAGGTCTGAGTGTCTGGAGCGCGGAGAGGAGGTCTGAGCAGGTCTGAGTGTCTGGAGCGCGGAGAGGAGGTCTGAGTGTCTGAGTGTCTGGGGCGCGGTGAGGAGGTCTGAGTCTCTGGGGCGCGGTGAGGAGGTCTGAGCAGGTCTGAGTGTCTGGGGCGCGGTGAGGAGGTCTGAGCAGGTCTGAGTATCTGAGGCGCGGTGAGGAGGTCTGAGCAGGTCTGACTGTCTGGGGCGCGGTGAGAAGGTCTGAGTGTCTGGGGCGCGGTGAGGAGGTCTGAGCAGGTCTGAGTGTCTGGAGCGCGGAGAGGAGGTCTGAGCAGGTCTGAGTGTCTGGGGCGCGGTGAGGAGGTCTGAGCAGGTCTGAGTGTCTGGAGCACGGAGAGGAGGTCTGAGCAGGTCTGAGTGTCTGGGGCGCGGTGAGGAGGTCTGAGGAAGTCTGAGTGTCTGAGGCGCGGAGAGGAGGTCTGAGCAGGTCTGAGTGTCTGGGGCACAGTGAGGAGGTCTGAGCAGGTCTGAGTGTCTGGGGCGCGGTGAGGAGGTCTGAGTGTCTGGGGCACGGTGAGGAGGTCTGAGTGTATTGGGCGCGGTGAGGAGATCTGAGCAGGTCTGAGTGTCTGGAGCGCGGTGAGGAGGTCTGAGCAGGTCTGAGTGTCTTGGGCGCGGTGAGGAGGTCTGAGCAGGTCTGAGTGTCTGGGGCGCGGTGAGGAGGTCTGAGCAGGTCTGAGTGTCTGGGGCGCGGAGAGGAGGTCTGAGCAGGTCTGAGTGTCTGGAGCGCGGTGAGGAGGTCTGAGCAGGTCTGAGTGTCTGGAGCGCGGTGAGGAGGTCTGAGCAGGTCTGAGTGTCTGGAGCGCGGAGAGGAGGTCTGAGCAGGTCTGAGTGTCTGGAGCGCGGAGAGGAGGTCTGAGTGTCTGAGTGTCTGGGGAACGGTGAGGAGGTCTGAGTCTCTGGGGCGCGGTGAGGAGGTCTGAGCAGGTCTGTGTGTCCGGGGCGCGGTGAGGAGGTCTGAGCAGGTCTGAGTGTCTGAGGCGCTTGTGAGGAGGTCTGAGCAGGTCTGACTGTCTGGGGCGCGGTGAGGATGTCTGAGCAGGTCTGAGTGTCTGGGGCGCGGTGTGGAGGTCTGAGTGTCTGGGGCGCGGTGAGGAGGTCTGAACAGGTCTGAGTGTCTGGCGTGCGGTGAGGAGGTCTGAGCAGGCCTGAGTGTCTGGGGCGCGGAGAGGACGTCTGAGCAGGTCTGAGTGTCAGAGCGCGGTGAGGAGGTCTGAGCAGGTCTGAGTGTCTGGAGCGCGGAGAGGAGGTCTGAGTGTCTGGGGCACGGTGAGGAGGTCTGAGCAGGTCTGAGTGTCTGGAGCGCGGAGAGGAGGTCTGAGTGTCTGAGTGTCTGGGGTGCGGTGAGGAGGTCTGAGTCTCTGGGGCGCGGTGAGGAGGTCTGAGCAGGTCTGAGTGTCTGGGGCGCGGTGAGGAGGTCTGAGAAGGTCTGAGTGTCCAGGTCTGCGGTGAGGAGGTCTGAGCAGGTCTGAGTGTCTGGGGCGAGGAGAGGAGGTCTGAGCAGGTCTGAGTGTCTGGAGCGCGGAGAGGAGGTCTGAGCAGGTCTGAGTGTCTGGGGCGCGGTGAGGAGGTCTGAGCAGGTCTGAGTGTCTGGAGCGCGGTGAGGAGGTCTGAGTGTCTGGGGTGCAGTGAGGAGGAGATCTGAGCAGGTCTGAGTGTCTGGGGGGCGGAGAGGAGGTCTGAGCAGGTCTGAGTGTCTGGAGCGCGGAGAGGAGGTCTGAGTGTCTGAGGCGCGGAGAGGAAGTCTGAGTGTCTGGGGCGAGTTGAGGAGGTCTGAGTGTCTGGGGCGCGTTGAGGAGGTCTGAGTGTCTGGGGCGCGTTGAGGAGGTCTGAGTGTCTGGGGCGCGGTGAGGAGGTCTGAGCAGGTCTGAGTGTCTGGGGCACGGTGAGGAGGTCTGAGCAGGTCTGAGTGTCTGGAGCGCGGAGAGGAGGTCAGAGCAGGTCTGTGGTCTGGGGCGCGGTGAGGAGGTCTGAGCAGGTCTGAGTGTCTGCAGCGCGGTGAGGAGGTCTGAGCAGGTCTGAGTGTCTGGAGCGCGGTGAGGAGGTCTGAGCAGGTCTGAGTGTCTGGGGCGCGGAGAGGAGGTCTGAGCAGGTCTGAGTGTCTGGGGCGCGGAGAGGAGGTCTGAGCAGGTCTGAGTGTCTGAGGCGCGGAGAGGAGGTCTGAGCAGGTCTGAGTGTCTGGGGCGCGGTGAGGAGGTCTGAGCAGGTCTGAGTGTCTGGGGCGCGGTGAGGAGGTCTGAGTGTCTGGGGCGCGGTGAGGAGGTCTGAGCAGGTCTGAGTGTCTGGGGCGCGGTGAGGAGGTCTGAGCAGGCCTGAGTGTCTGGGGCGCGGAGAGGAGGTCTGAGCAGGTCTGAGTGTCTGGAGCGCGGAGAGGAGGTCTGAGCAGGTCTGAGTGTCTGGGGCGCGGTGAGGAGGTCTGAGCAGGTCTGAGTGTCTGGGGCACGGTGAGGAGGTCTGAGTGTCTTGGGCGCGGTGAGGAGGTCTGAGTGTCTTGGGCGCGGTGAGGAGGTCTGAGCAGGTCTGAGTCTCTGGGGCGCGGTGAGGAGGTCTGAGCAGGTCTGAGTGTCTGGAGCGCGGAGAGGAGGTCTGAGTGTCTGAGTGTCTGGGGCGCGGTGAGCAGGTCTGAGTGTCTGGGGCGCGGTGAGGAGGTCTGAGCAGGTCTGAGTGTCTGGGGCGCGTTGAGGAGGTCTGAGTGTCTGGGGCGCGTTGAGGAGGTCTGAGTGTCTGGGGCGCGGTGAGGAGGTCTGAGCAGGTCTGAGTGTCTGGGGCACGGTGAGGAGGTCTGAGCAGGTCTGAGTGTCTGGAGCGCGGAGAGGAGGTCAGAGCAGGTCTGTGGTCTGGGGCGCGGTGAGGAGGTCTGAGCAGGTCTGAGTGTCTGCAGCGCGGTGAGGAGGTCTGAGCAGGTCTGAGTGTCTGGAGCGCGGTGAGGAGGTCTGAGCAGGTCTGAGTGTCTGGGGCGCGGAGAGGAGGTCTGAGCAGGTCTGAGTGTCTGGGGCGCGGAGAGGAGGTCTGAGCAGGTCTGAGTGTCTGAGGCGCGGAGAGGAGGTCTGAGCAGGTCTGAGTGTCTGGGGCGCGGTGAGGAGGTCTGAGCAGGTCTGAGTGTCTGGGGCGCGGTGAGGAGGTCTGAGTGTCTGGGGCGCGGTGAGGAGGTCTGAGCAGGTCTGAGTGTCTGGGGCGCGGTGAGGAGGTCTGAGCAGGCCTGAGTGTCTGGGGCGCGGAGAGGAGGTCTGAGCAGGTCTGAGTGTCTGGAGCGCGGAGAGGAGGTCTGAGCAGGTCTGAGTGTCTGGGGCGCGGTGAGGAGGTCTGAGCAGGTCTGAGTGTCTGGGGCACGGTGAGGAGGTCTGAGTGTCTTGGGCGCGGTGAGGAGGTCTGAGTGTCTTGGGCGCGGTGAGGAGGTCTGAGCAGGTCTGAGTCTCTGGGGCGCGGTGAGGAGGTCTGAGCAGGTCTGAGTGTCTGGAGCGCGGAGAGGAGGTCTGAGTGTCTGAGTGTCTGGGGCGCGGTGAGCAGGTCTGAGTGTCTGGGGCGCGGTGAGGAGGTCTGAGCAGGTCTGAGTATCTGGGGCGCGGTGAGGAGGTCTGAGCAGGTCTGAGTGTCTGGGGCGCGGTGAGGAGGTCTGAGCAGGTCTGAGTGTCTGAGGCGCGGTGAGGAGGTCTGAGCAGGTCTGACTGTCTGTGGCGCGGTGAGGAGGTCTGAGCAGGTCTGAGTGTCTGGGGCGCGGTGAGGAGGTCTGAGCAGGTCTGAGTGTCTGGGGCGCGGTGAGGAGGTCTGAGCAGGTCTGAGTGTCTGGGGCGTGGTGAGGAGGTCTGAGCAGGTCTGAGTGTCTGGAGCGCGGTGAGGAGGTCTGAGCAGGTCTGAGTGTCTGGAGCGCGGTGAGGAGGTCTAAGCAGGTCTGAGTGTCTGGGGCGCGGAGAGGAGGTCTGAGCAGGTCTGAGTGTCTGGGGCGCGGAGAGGAGGTCTGAGCAGGTCTGAGTGTCTGAGGCGCGGAGAGGAGGTCTGAGCAGGTCTGAGTGTCTGGGGCACAGTGAGGAGGCCTGAGCAGGTCTGGGGCGCGGAGAGGAGGTCTGACTCTCTTGGGTGCGGTAAGGAGGTCTGAGTGTCTTGGGCGCGGTGAGGAGGTCTGAGCAGGTCTGAGTCTCTGGGGCGCGGTGAGGAGGTCTGAGCAGGTCTGAGTGTCTGGAGCGCGGAGAGGAGGCTGAGCAGGTCTGAGTGTCTGGAGCGCGGAGAAGAGGTCTGAGTGTCTGAGTGTCTGGGGCGCGGTGAGGAGGTCTGAGCAGGTCTGAGTGTCCGGGGCGCGGTGAGGAGGTCTGAGCAGGTCTGAGTGTCTGAGGTGCGGTGAGGAGGTCTGAGCAGGTCTGACTGTCTGGGGCGCGGTGAGGAGGTCTGAGCAGGTCTGAGTGTCTGGGGCGCGGTGAGGAGGTCTGAGCAGGTCTGAGTGTCTGGGGCGCGGTGAGGAGGTCTGAGTGTCTGGGGCGCGGTGAGGAGGTCTGAGCAGGTCTGAGTGTCTGGGGCGCGGTGAGGAGGTCTGAGCAGGCCTGAGTGTCTGGGGCGCGGAGAGGAGGTCTGAGCAGGTCTGAGTGTCTGGGGCGCGGAGAGGAGGTCTGAGCAGGTCTGACTGTCTGGGGCGCGGTGAGGAGGTCTGAGCAGGTCTGAGTGTCTGGGGCGAGGTGAGGAGGTCTGAGCAGGTCTGAGTGTCTGGGGCGCGGTGAGGAGGTCTGAGCAGGTCTGAGTGTCTGGGGCGCGGTGAGGAGGTCTGAGCAGGTCTGAGTGTCTGGAGCGCGGTGAGGAGGTCTGAGCAGGTCTGAGTGTCTGGAGCGCGGTGAGGAGGTCTGAGCAGGTCTGAGTGTCTGGGGCGCGGAGAGGAGGTCTGAGCAGGTCTGAGTGTCTGGGGCGCGGAGAGGAGGTCTGAGCAGGTCTGAGTGTCTGAGGCGCGGAGAGGAGGTCTGAGCAGGTCTGAGTGTCTGGGGCACAGTGAGGAGGCCTGAGCAGGTCTGGGGCGCGGAGAGGAGGTCTGACTGTCTTGGGTGCGGTAAGGAGGTCTGAGTGTCTTGGGCGCGGTGAGGAGGTCTGAGCAGGTCTGAGTCTCTGGGGCGCGGTGAGGAGGTCTGAGCAGGTCTGAGTGTCTGGAGCGCGGAGAGGAGGTCTGAGCAGGTCTGAGTGTCTGGAGCGCGGAGAAGAGGTCTGAGTGTCTGAGTGTCTGGGGCGCGGTGAGGAGGTCTGAGCAGGTCTGAGTGTCCGGGGCGCGGTGAGGAGGTCTGAGCAGGTCTGAGTGTCTGAGGTGCGGTGAGGAGGTCTGAGCAGGTCTGACTGTCTGGGGCGCGGTGAGGAGGTCTGAGCAGGTCTGAGTGTCTGGGGCGCGGTGAGGAGGTCTGAGCAGGTCTGAGTGTCTGGGGCGCGGTGAGGAGGTCTGAGTGTCTGGGGCGCGGTGAGGAGGTCTGAGCAGGTCTGAGTGTCTGGGGTGCGGTGAGGAGGTCTGAGCAGGCCTGAGTGTCTGGGGCGCGGAGAGGAGGTCTGAGCAGGTCTGAGTGTCTGGAGCGTGGAGAGGAGGTCTGAGCAGGTCTGAGTGTCTGGGGCGCGGTGAGGAGGTCTGAGCAGGTCTGAGTGTCTGGGGCGCGGTGAGGAGGTCTGAGTGTCTTGGGCGCGGTGAGGAGGTCTGAGTGTCTTGGGCGCGGTGAGGAGGTCTGAGCAGGTCTGAGTCTCTGGGGCGCGGTGAGGAGGTCTGAGCAGGTCTGAGTGTCTGGAGCGCGGAGAGGAGGTCTCAGCAGGTCTGAGTGTCTGGAGCGCGGAGAGGAGGTCTGAGTGTCTGAGTGTCTGGGGCGCGGTGAGCAGGTCTGAGTGTCTGGGGCGCGGTGAGGAGGTCTGAGCAGGTCTGAGTGTCTGGGGCGCGGTGAGGAGGTCTGAGTGTCTGGGGCGCGGTGAGGAGGTCTGAGCAGGTCTGAGTGTCTGGGGCGCGGTGAGGAGGTCTGAGCAGGCCTGAGTGTCTGGGGCGCGGAGAGGAGGTCTGAGCAGGTCTGAGTGTCTGGAGCGTGGATAGGAGGTCTGAGCAGGTCTGAGTGTCTGGAGCGCGGAGAGGAGGTCTGAGCAGGTCTGAGTGTCTGGGGCGCGGTGAGGAGGTCTGAGCAGGTCTGAGTGTCCGGGGCGCGGTGAGGAGGTCTGAGCAGGTCTGAGTGTCTGAGGTGCGGTGAGGAGGTCTGAGCAGGTCTGACTGTCTGGGGCGCGGTGAGGAGGTCTGAGCAGGTCTGAGTGTCTGGGGCGCGGTGAGGAGGTCTGAGCAGGTCTGAGTGTCTGGGGCGCGGTGAGGAGGTCTGAGTGTCTGGGGCGCGGTGAGGAGGTCTGAGCAGGTCTGAGTGTCTGGGGCGCGGTGAGGAGGTCTGAGCAGGCCTGAGTGTCTGGGGCGCGGAGAGGAGGTCTGAGCAGGTCTGAGTGTCTGGAGCGCGGAGAGGAGGTCTGAGCAGGTCTGAGTGTCTGGGGCGCGGTGAGGAGGTCTGAGCAGGTCTGATACACAACAAGGTGCATGCAATGAGGTTATATGTAGTGCACCTTGTTGTGTTGTGTATCCTGTTTATTTTTCGTCATTATTATATTCAGAGTTAATTATATTGTTTACACTGTCTTTCTAATAATATAACCCTGCCCATTCCCAAATCATATTCAGAAAGTATCACAGAGACTTATATTGACCGCGGAATTAGTTATTATTAGTAAGACACAACATTTCCGTAGTAATTGACCACCAGACTCTTTCTCTTAAGGCATTAACTGGGTTAATTAATATAAATGTTATATTGTAACTGTCTAGTTACACATTGGTTCCGAAACATGTATGTTCCAGGCTGCAATTTTGAATCTGAGAGAGCTCTGGTCAGCGAAACCGGCGCCGTTCGCAACCTCCATGTTTTGGGGCTATTCATCAGAAAACTCGGATCCCGATTCGGCTCCCATCCGTCGGGCAACAACTGGCGGTTTTCAGCCTCTCTCTCTGGAGCTTAACGGAGTTTCGAGTTTGGGATTCACCGTGTTGAATGGGGCGTCTGAACTAAGCGAGGACCTCATGCGCATGCGCGCCGAAGAATGCGGAAGCGCTCTTGCACTCTTCCGCTGGCATTAAGCTACACGCGTCTGGGGCACGGTGAGGAGGTCTGAGCAGGTCTGAGTGTCTGGAGCGCGCAGAGGAGGTCTGAGCAGGTCTGAGTGTCTGGGGCGTGGTGAGGAAGTCTGAGCAGATCTGAGTGTCTGGGGCACGGTGAGGAGGTCTGAGCAGGTCTGCGGTGAGGAGGTCTGAGCAGGTCTGAGTGTCTGGGGCGCGGAGAGGAGGTCTGAGCAGGTCTGAGTGTCTGGAGCGCGGAGAAGAGGTCTGAGCAGGTCTTGAGTGTCTGGAGCGCGGAGAGATCTGAGCAGGTCTGAGTGTCTGGGGCGCGGTGAGGAGGTCTGAGCAGGTCTGAGTTTCTGGAGCGCGGAGAGGAGGTCTGAGCAGGTCTGAGTGTCTGGAGCGCGGAGAGGAGGTCTGAGTGTCTGGGGCGCGGTGAGGAGGTCTGAGCAGGTCCGAGTGCCGTGGGTGCGTTGAGGAGGTCTGAGCAGGTCTGAGTGTCGTGGGTGCGGTGAGTAGGTCTGAGCAGGTCTGAGTGTCTCGGGCACAGTGAGGAGGTCTGAGTGTCTGGGGCACAGTGAGGAGGTCTGAGTGTCTGGGAGTCTGGGGCGCGTGAGGAGGTCTGAGTGTCTGAGTGTCCAGGGCGCGGTGAGGAGGTCTGAGTCTCTGGGTGTCCGGGATGAGATTTGGGGAGTGAGCAGGAAGGTAGGTTGGACCAGTGCCGTTGATGGCCTTACCAGTGTATCTTGAAAGTGACACACTGGTTTATTGGAAGCAATGAAGGTAATGTGATGTGATTTCCAGGTCTTGGTGAAGAATAGAATAGAATAGAAGTACTTTATTGATCTTGAGGGAAATTCAGCACTACAGATCGCTCATAATGAACATTTAGTTAGCCAAAAGTCAAAATTAAGAATAGGAATAAGAATAAGAATCAAATAAAAATACACAGTCAGAGATATACATAAAAAAATTCTTAAATATACAGTCCAAAAATATACAGTAATATACAGCAAAATGCATAGTAGGTAGTGAGGCAAAGTAGATTCCTTAGTAGCAAAGTGCATAATAGTAAAAGACAGTACGAAGGTTAGTAGTTATTTTAAAAAGAAAATCATTTCAGAGATTGATTGAAGAGGATAGCCTGCTTCGCTTTGATGTTTGTTTTGAGTGAGGAGAGAGGGATGGAGTGACCATTAATGTGATATGGATGATCCCAGCCTTGTTCTGTCTGGTGAGGTGTGCCAATGAGAAGGGCTTCTGAGTTGCTGCCATTTAATTTAATATGTTTCTCAGGGGCAGCATACAGATTAAAAACAGCATGAGCCCCAAGACGGAGAGGAGGTCTGAGTGTCTGAGTGTCTGGGGCGCGGTCAGGAGGTCTGAGTCTCTGGGGTGCGGTGAGGAGGTCTGAGCAGGTCTGAGTGTCTGGGCCGCGGTGAGGAGGTCTGAGCAGGTCTGAGTATCTGAGGCGCGGTGAGGAGGTCTGAGCAGGTCTGACTGTCTGGGGCGCGGTGAGAAGGTCTGAGTGTCTGGGGCGCGGTGAGGAGGTCTGAGCAGGTCTGAGTGTCTGGAGCGCGGAGAGGAGGTCTGAGCAGGTCTGAGTGTCTGGGGCGCGGTGAGGAGGTCTGAGCAGGTCTGAGTGTCTGGGGCGCGGTGAGGAAGTCTGAGCAGATCTGAGTGTCTGGGGCACGGTGAGGAGGTCTGAGCAGGTCTGCGGTGAGGAGGTCTGAGCAGGTCTGAGTGTCTGGGGCGCGGAGAGGAGGTCTGAGCAGGTCTGAGTGTCTGGAGCGCGGAGAAGAGGTCTGAGCAGGTCTTGAGTGTCTGGAGCGCGGAGAGATCTGAGCAGGTCTGAGTGTCTGGGGCGCGGTGAGGAGGTCTGAGCAGGTCTGAGTTTCTGGAGCGCGGAGAGGAGGTCTGAGCAGGTCTGAGTGTCTGGAGCGTGGAGAGGAGGTCTGAGTGTCTGGGGCGCGGTGAGGAGGTCTGAGCAGGTCTGAGTGCCGTGGGTGCGTTGAGGAGGTCTGAGCAGGTCTGAGTGTCGTGGGTGCGGTGAGTAGGTCTGAGCAGGTCTGAGTGTCTGGGGCACAGTGAGGAGGTCTGAGTGTCTGGGGCACAGTGAGGAGGTCTGAGTGTCTGGGGCGCGTGAGGAGGTCTGAGTGTCTGAGTGTCCAGGGCGCGGTGAGGAGGTCTGAGTCTCTGTGTGTCCAGGATGAGATTTGGGGAGTGAGCACGAAGGTAGGTTGGACCAGTGCCGTTGATGGCCTTACCAGTGTATCTTGAAAGTGACACACTGGTTTATTGGAAGCTGTTACGAAGGATCAGATTAAACCGAATATATATATTTATTTATGGATATATATTGAATAGTATTTGTATGTCGTTTGATATCCCTTGTATATTCCTTGTACATATGCACGGAATATCCCTTTAGCCTACTATAGCCCATAATAGTTCATTCTCTTATTGGACAAAGGACCAGGCGCCAGGGGACCAGCCCCTGGCGTCAAGTTCAAAGGTACCGACGAGACATGTCCGTACTAGCCCCGGCTCCGCTCAGGGATACGGCTACCGAAATGAGAGTGGCACTATTTGTTCACCGTGCATATAAATATGGCGCAAGTAAATGTAGAAGTCCCTTACCCTTCTTCCCAACTTAGTAACAGAACGTGAAGCCTCACCCACGATACGACGTGCGGTGAAGTATGGCCTGTTTGGCCTTAGAATAGCATTGAGACCTCGTGCGAATTAATAACTGAATTTGTCAGAGTTTGGCACTGTACCGTCGAGTGCGACGTATTTCTATCAAGTAATAATAGTCTATCGTGTATGGTGCATCGTGCGGTTAGAGTTCTAAAGTGACCAGCATCTCCAACGCTTCCTCGTGTTATCTAGAGGGGGTCCACATCTCAGAGGACCTGACATGGTCAACACACATAGTCACAGTAGTAAAGAAAGCGAAGCAGCGCCTCTACCACCTGAGACAGTTAAGGAAGTTCAGAGTATCGGGGAAGATACTCCAGTCCTTCTACTCAGGAGCTGTAGAGAGCATCTTGACCGGAAACATCACTGCCTGGTATGGGAACAGCACGGCACAGGACAAGAAGGCCCTACAGAGAGTGGTGCGCTCAGCCGAGCGTACCACGGGTATTGCGCTACCTCCCCTGCAGGCTCTATACAACAAGAGGTGCAAATCCAGAGCCTGCAGGATAATGAAAGACCCCCACCACCCCAATAACAGCCTGTTCCAGCTGCTGAGGTCAGGCAGACGCCTGCGAATTCTAGAGACTAAGACGGAGAGGCTTAGGCTAAGCTTCTTCCCCCAGGCCATCAGAGCCTTGAACAATGAACATTGAGAGACACAGAAACTGAACTATCCACACACAAGTACATACACGACACGCACGCTGAGCACGCTCACACACTAGCAGCCACTTTAACACTCATGCCGCACACACGCACACTTATGGCCAGAGGAAAGGCCACTTAAAGTAGTATAACATCAGGAACAGTGTATTGCACTACTAAAGCTAACTAGCATGTCCTATATGCTCTGTAAATACTAATGTACAGATACCGAGATGGCACACCATGTACCTGTTTATTGCACTGTTTTATTGGATTCTATTAATATGTTGTACCACTGTATTTTTATTGGATTCTATTATATGTTGTACCACTGTATTGCACATCGTTGCGGGCAAGACCAGCCGCATTTCATTGTATACCTGTATGCCGTGACAATTAAAACTCTTGAATCTTGAATCTTGAATCTTGAATCTTGAATCTTGAATCTTGAATCTAGAGTCTTATCCAGGTTGGGCCGACCACATGGCGCTTTCATCCGAGGAGATCTAGGCGAGGACCGAGGGACATGTACACTGGATTACCTACCCGACGACTGCTGAGCCCTATGCAGCTGGAATATATATTTGCTTTGGTACTGTGATTTGTGGAGCGGATAATCGCCGACGCCTGTGAGTGTTGGATTTACCCCTGAGAGGAGTCAAGTTGAGTCGGCGCTCAGAGAGACTGAGGTCGCCTAGCTTCTTCTTCATTGTGGAGCTACAGCCTACAAGAGAACCAAGGTGTATTCATCTGCGGATCAAGAGTCTATTGCACTGTCTTCTGTACTTGAAGTCTCCATAGATATCGTTGACCAGACGGTCTACTACCGACGGCTCTCCTACCCCCCCTACCGGCTTACAACCGGGAGGACCCCCTCCAGAATATCCCGCTATATCATTAAGTGTACCATAGATATAATTCCCTAAGAGCCAGGTTGTATACTTGCTTCCTGCGTAACCAGAGATTGGACATTCAGTGTTGATTTGCCTACGAGGACTCATTTGCCTTACAAGTGCATTCAAATGATAAATGTAAGATAAATATTCTATGTACCTTTTGCTCCATTAAATATTTGATTATTACCTTTGACTGGAACCGATTTCATTGTGGAAAGTGTTCATCATATTTAGATATCGTGTACTGTATGGCCAGTAGTTAAAGTACATAAAGCGGTAGTGGTTTAATGATACCATACTTATCAATACAGTCAGGGAATTGTACCCCTCAGTTACAATTGGTCCTTCGAGCCGGATGGTAATTAGTGTAATATTAATATAGTGGTATTAATATTGAAATGGCCTATGATGAACACTCCACGAAACGGTCCTCCTAAAGTAGAACGCCCGCAGCGTAGACGGCAGCCACCTCAGTACTTAGAGGATTACGCTGCCAGTATACTACCTAGCCTTCTACAAACGGTAAACGCGGTAAAAGTAGAAAGTAAAATTATGTCCGACCCTATCAACCAGGATACCCCGACCACAGAGGCCCTAGTGGGTTCTAATGTAACTGACCAAGCTCACGGTGGGGACCAGGAGGGAACTGACACGACTTTACCCCCCGCCAAGACCGAAGAAGTAATCCCCGGAGAGCTCCGGGAGGAAGACAACCCTCCAGAGATGGAACTCTGCACGGAACAAGATGAGGAGAGCGCCGAGGAGATAGAGCTCCAGGACTCCCCGCAGGAGAACGCATCCCCAACGAGTACTGCCAGGAGCGGATCACCTCAACCAGCGTCTTCCCCCAGCGAGGCGGACAAGATGCTGGCACAGGCGTTCCTCGCCAGCCTAGCAGCCTCCACAGAGCGCGATCGGCTCCAAGCACAGACGCTTAGTGAGCGCGAACATTCTACCATGGAAAGAGAACGCATTCAAGCGCAGCAACGGAGCGGCGAAGATCGTATACGTCTAGAGATTAGACGCCTTCAGACGGAAGAGAATATGGTAAGAGACCACGCCGAAGCCCAGCGCGCCGCCGCCGAAGCCCAGCGCGCCGCTGCCGGTGCCCAAAGAGAAGCAGAGCGCGACATCGCTCTCACCAAGCGCGAAGCTGAGCGCGACCGATTACAAGCGCAGCTAATGGAGCAGCTGATCGCCAGGGCAACACCCCCTCCCTCGACACGGGGTTCCAGGGCCTCGTCAAGACACGGGTCAAGGGCACCCTCCCCTAACCGATTAAGCGACCCTGAGCCCGACCACCAGAGAGAGCCTATACCCCCCTCCGAACTCCTTCCCCGACTGGTCCCAGTGAGACCCAGCTACAAGGAAGGAACGGCGTACACCGCGGAGAGGCTAAATAGACGACTACAGGATCTAGATGACCTGACAGAGGAAGAAGAGGGAGAGGAGGAGAGTCAAGCCCGACAGCAGCACAGTACTCCACAGGACCAGGAGGTCCAGTACAGCCCAGGCTATACCCCCGCGGCTCTGCGCTACAGACCCCCGACTCTATTCACGGGTGAGCATGACGCACGACCAGTCCCGAGGAATAGCACCTGGACCAGCGGGCCATGGTACCCTGCCGGTACCAGCCCACCGAGAGGCGTAAGAGGAGACTCGCCTAGGAGGCCTCTCTTCCAACGCTCACCGATGTGCCAGCCATCCACGGCGTCCTACATTGGCACACCGACGTTTCCAGACTTCACCCATGAGAACCGAGCACAGTACACGGAGCTACGGATGTGCTTAGAGACAATGATGGTGGATGTAGCTGATGAACGCCACAAGTATGCTATCCTATTGAAGCACCTGAAAGTGCCCAGAGCGCACAACATAGCGCTAGCTTATGCCACCTCTACGACCCCATACACTGCGGCTCTAGCAGCACTAGACCAAAGATATGGACGTATATGGGATTACGTAATACAAGAGATAAGGCATATTGACCGCCTACCCCCAGCAACAGACAATCGCTCACTAGACGACCTGTCCATCAAAGTACAATCCCTGGTAGGGACGCTGGGGGCGCAACGAGAAAAGGGTATGCACAAACTATACGCAAACTCGAATGTCGAGAGGATTTTAGAGAAGCTGCCGCCCGCCCGACAGGAGCGCTTCAGGCGGCAAAGAGACCACCGTGATCCTAACGGTCCCGAGCCATCCCTCCTAGACCTAGCCGACTTCCTGGCGAGAGAAGTCAGCAGCCTACGGTTGGATACGTTCGTGCGGAGCACACCAAGCTCCAGAGAGGGACCTAGGAGAGCAAACGATGGCCGAAGATTGGTGACTGTCATGCACCAATCAGAATCAGTACCGAGCAGCAAGAACCACAGTACCCCCTCGATGAAAGAGAAGTGGAAGATGGTGTGCCCGTACTGCGAAAAGGAACACTGGTTGTCACAATGTGACCTGTTCAAGAAGATGACCGCTGAAGAAGTGAGTCACTGGATAAAGTCCAACAGGCGCTGTTACCGATGTGCGCGCAGTCACATGGCAGCCGAGTGCCGCCTAAAGAAGAGGTGTAGTCGGTGTGACGGAGCCCACCTAGATGTCCTACACGACAGTAACAGAAGAAAGCCTGCACCATCCAGCAGCACAAAGGCAAGTGTTATGTACATTGACCCCGCTAGCAGCGGGGGCGCCCAGGTGCTCTTAAAGGTGGTCCGCGTAACACTGAGTTACCAAGATAAGGTCATGGACACTTACGCCGTCCTTGATGACGGGTCAGAGAAGACCCTTCTCCTCGCGTCCGCTGCGGCCCAGCTGGGGCTGCGGGGGAGCGAAAACCAGATGACGATTCGGACAATAAGAAGAGATCTAAAGACGATAAAGGGCGAGAATGTCTCCTTCACTATCGCAGCAAGCGGGCAGCCAGAGAGACGGTATAGGATTACTAATGCTTTCACCAGCCAAGAAATAGGACTATCGCAGTACACCTACCCCATCGCCAAGCTGATGGATAAATATGTGCACCTGCGTCAACTACCTATCCCGCTCATAGACGGTGCCACCCCGACCCTGCTGATAGGCTCCGACCATGCAGACCTCATAGTCCCGATAGACCGGGTCCATACAGGACCCAGAGGTTGTCCTGCAGCAGTCGAGACCCGCCTAGGATGGACATTACAAGGCCCCCTCGCCAAGTCTATTAACCGAACAGCAGCCACTAACTGCCTCCACTCCAGAGTGACAGAAGAAGACACCACTCTCCTACAGCACGTCGAGAGGCTATGGACACTAGAGACAATGCCCTTTAAGAACGAAAGGAAAGACATTCGTTCCAAGGAAGACATTTACGCTATAGCCCTCCTCGAGCAAGGGACAAAGAGAGTCAACGTCGACAGAGTGATGAGATACGCAACTCCACTCCTGAGGCGAGAGGGTATGCCTACCTTTCACGCCACAAAAGAAGCGACGGAGCGGTATCTATTGAACACAGAGCGGCGCCTAGCCAGAGACCCCGCTCAAGAGACTGTGTACCGCGCTGAGATTAACAAGCGAATCACAGCGGGACACATAAAGAAAATTGACTGGCGACGTCGTGCGCTGCTCCGCGCCTCCCTGATCAAAGACGGCTTTGATCTCCGGCAGCGGGCCAGCAGCGACCCCCCAGTATTGCGCAGCCTCTCCCCAGAGGACAAGCCCCTGCTGCGGTTCCTATGGAGAGAGAGGATCGGAGATGAGCACCCAGCCATCTATCAATGGGAAGTCCTCCCTTTCGGAACCACATGCAGCCCATGCTGTGCACTACAAAAACACGTCGCAGAGGACCCAGCAGCAGATGAAGAGGTCCGACAAAGTGTGACAAATAGTTTCTACGTGGACAACTGTTTACAAAGCGTCTCAACGCCAGAAGAAGCCGAGGCTCTTCTACTCAAGCTCCGCGCCTCCCTGATCAAAGGCGGCTTTGATCTCAGGCAGTGGGCCAGCAGCGACCCGCAAGTATTGCGCAGCCTCTCCCCCGAGGACAAGGCAGCGAGCAGCGAGACCTGGATGGCGACCATCCCAGGAGAAGCCCAAGAAATGACACTAGGACTAGTCTGGCGCTTCAAAACAGACTCGCTCCATTATAGACACAAACCCCTGACCAAGGAGCAGGGAAGGTCGACGGCAATACCGACCACCAGACGGAGTGTATACAGAACACTCGCCAGACAATATGACCCGTTGGGATGTATTCTACCTTACACCACCAGGGCAAAGATGATTGTAAGAGCGCTATGGGACAAGGACCAGTGCTGGGACGATCCCATACCCGAACACCTTGCATCCACATGGAGAGAGTGGGAGACGGAACTCCGCTCACTCCCAGGTGTTAACATACGCCGCAGCTACTTCCCACCCACAGTGAGGCCAGAGACATGCAAGATGGACCTGCACGTCTTCAGCGACGCCTCCGAAGTAGCCTACGGTTCGGTGGCCTACTTGCGTGCCCGAGAGGAGGGAGGAGAAATACATACTGCTTTCATCCTGGCTCGCTCAAGAATAGCCCCACGAAAGCAACAATCTATCCCGCGTCTAGAGCTCTGCGCAGCCCTAGCAGGAGCGCAGCTCGCCACGTTAATCCAACGTGAACTCACCATCCCGGTGCAAAGAACAATCTTGTGGTCAGACTCCACGACAGTACTCACATGGATCCGGTCTGATTCGTGCAGATACAAGGTCTTCGTGGGAGTCAGAGTCACCGAGATTCAAGAGTTAACAGAAGTAGCGAGCTGGAGGTATGTGGACACCAAACACAACCCAGCTGACGTCATCACCCGGGGAATGTCCCTGGATGACCTCACCCGTCACAACCTCTACAGTGACGGACCAGAGTTTCTCAAGCTCCCCGAAGAAGAGTGGCCTACACCCACCCCACGGGAGGCGAGTAAAGAGGAGGCCGAAAACAAGAAACCTATGTTCTGTGGATTGAACACACTCGTCTCCACAGACCCCGACATAGACGATTGCCTCACCCTACAGAGTGTGCAGCTAAAGACATTTCTGTGGCACCACCCAGAGGTTCAGCCCACGACTGACATTTCAGCAGCTGACTACGAAGAAGCAGAACTTCTTCTACTACAACGAGCCCAGAGAGACTCGTTCCCCGATGAGCTAGACTGTCTACAGGGAGCAAAGCCCGTCCCATCAGACAGCAGACTGCTCCACCTAGCACCCGAGAGCGACGCCCATAGTCTCATCAGAGTGGGTGGTCGTCTGCGGAGAGCCCCAGACTTACCGGATGACGTCAAGTACCCGATAGTCTTGAACAGCCGACACAAGGTCACAGAGCTGATCATAAAGAAATACGACGAGGATGTGCACCACGCAGGGGCAGAGAGAGTCTTCGCGGAGATCAGACGTCGTTATTGGATACTGCAAGGGAGAGAAGCAGTGCGGCGCTTCCAGCGAACCTGTCTAGACTGTCGTAAGTGGCGAGCACAGCCCAGTATACCCCGGATGGCTGACCTACCTCCCTGTCGCCTCCGACTCGGCGACAAGCCTTTTCACTCCACCGGTATGGACTGTTTCGGCCCGCTGTATATAAAGAAAGGAAGAGGAACCGAGAAGCGGTGGGGTATTGTATTCAAATGCATGACCACCAGAGCGATACATATCGAACTCCTTCCAACCATGAGCACAGACTCATTCCTTATGGACTTCCGAAGATTCACATCACGGAAAGGAAAACCGTGTACATTATTGTCTGATCACGGGACAAACTTCAAAGGCGGAGAAAGAGAGCTGAGAGAGAGCTTCCAAGCTATGGGCCCAGAACTTAAGACCCACCTCGCTCCATCCCAGATTGACTTCCAGTTTAATCCCCCGAACGCACCTCACTTCGGTGGAACTTGGGAAGGAGAAGTACGTTCTATAAAGACAGCCCTGTACGCCGTGCTTGGGGCCCAGACCGTGGCGGAAGAAGTCTTAATGACAGTCCTCACGGAGATCGAGGGAGTATTGAACTCAAAGCCCCTCGGTTACGTCTCAAGTGATGTAGCAGATGTCGACCCAGTCACCCCCAACACACTCTTGATGGAGCGGCTGGACCCCGCGCTACCCCAGACAATGTACAGGCCTGAAGAAGCGAACGGCCGAAGAATGTGGAGGTACAGTCAAGTATTGGCTGACAAGTTTTGGAACAGCTTCCTACTCCACTACCTACCGTCTCTACAGACCCGCCAGAAATGGGTGAAAGAGAGAGACAATTTGACAGAAGGAACAGTCGTCATGATTATCGACCAGTCACTACCCCGAGCTATGTGGCCGGCTGGCCGCGTAAGCAAAGTGATCACCGGTGCCGATGGAAAGGTCCGAGCAGCTGAAGTGCTCGTCCAAGGGCGGACCTACACCCGACCCGTGGCGAGGCTAATAGAACTGCCAAGGCTCCCCGATACTATCGATGACGACCATGACCCCATGACTTTGTGAACTGACTGACCCTCACAGCGGACATTGAGTAGTGGACAGTGCGGTTAATCTGTCTCTGCTTAGCTAATTAGGTGGGACTAATTAGGGGGCGGCTGTTACGAAGGATCAGATTAAACCGAATATATATATTTATTTATGGATATATATTGAATAGTATTTGTATGTCGTTTGATATCCCTTGTATATTCCTTGTACATATGCACGGAATATCCCTTTAGCCTACTATAGCCCATAATAGTTCATTCTCTTATTGGACAAAGGACCAGGCGCCAGGGGACCAGCCCCTGGCGTCAAGTTCAAAGGTACCGACGAGACATGTCCGTACTAGCCCCGGCTCCGCTCAGGGATACGGCTACCGAAATGAGAGTGGCACTATTTGTTCACCGTGCATATAAATATGGCGCAAGTAAATGTAGAAGTCCCTTACCCTTCTTCCCAACTTAGTAACAGAACGTGAAGCCTCACCCACGATACGACGTGCGGTGAAGTATGGCCTGTTTGGCCTTAGAATAGCATTGAGACCTCGTGCGAATTAATAACTGAATTTGTCAGAGTTTGGCACTGTACCGTCGAGTGCGACGTATTTCTATCAAGTAATAATAGTCTATCGTGTATGGTGCATCGTGCGGTTAGAGTTCTAAAGTGACCAGCATCTCCAACGCTTCCTCGTGTTATCTAGAGTCTTATCCAGGTTGGGCCGACCACATGGCGCTTTCATCCGAGGAGATCTAGGCGAGGACCGAGGGACATGTACACTGGATTACCTACCCGACGACTGCTGAGCCCTATGCGGCTGGAATATATATTTGCTTTGGTACTGTGATTTGTGGAGCGGATAATCGCCGACGCCTGTGAGTGTTGGATTTACCCCCGAGAGGAGTCAAGTTGAGTCGGCGCTCAGAGAGACTGAGGTCGCCTAGCTTCTTCTTCATTGTGGAGCTACAGCCTACAAGAGAACCAAGGTGTATTCATCTGCGGATCAAGAGTCTATTGCACTGTCTTCTGTACTTGAAGTCTCCATAGATATCGTTGACCAGACGGTCTACTACCGACGGCTCTCCTACCCCCCCTACCGGCTTACAACCGGGAGGACCCCCTCCAGAATATCCCGCTATATCATTAAGTGTACCATAGATATAATTCCCTAAGAGCCAGGTTGTATACTTGCTTCCTGCGTAACCAGAGATTGGACATTCAGTGTTGATTTGCCTACGAGTACTCATTTGCCTTACAAGTGCATTCAAATGATAAATGTAAGATAAATATTCTATGTACCTTTTGCTCCATTAAATATTTGATTATTACCTTTGACTGGAACCGATTTCATTGTGGAAAGTGTTCATTTAGATATCGTGTACTGTATGGCCAGTAGTTAAAGTACATAAAGCGGTAGTGGTTTAATGATACCATACTTATCAATACAGTCAGGGAATTGTACCCCTCAGTTACAGAAGCAGTGAAGGTAATGTGATGTGATTTCCAGGTCTTGGTGAAGAATATAATAGAATAGAAGTACTTTATTGATCTTGAGGGAAATTCAGCACTACAGATCGCTCATAATGAACATTTAGTTAGCCAAAAGTCAAAATTAAGAATAGGAATAAGAATAAGAATCAAATAAAAATACACAGTCAGAGATATACATAAAAAAATTCTTAAATATACAGTCCAAAAATATACAGTAATATACAGCAAAATGCATAGTAGGTAGTGAGGCAAAGTAGATTCCTTAGTAGCAAAGTGCATAATAGTAAAAGACAGTACGAAGGTTAGTAGTTATTTTAAAAAGAAAATCATTTCAGAGATTGATTGAAGAGGATAGCCTGCTTCGCTTTGATGTTTGTTTTGAGTGAGGAGA
Organism: Notolepis coatsorum; assembly: GCF_963971535.1. Classification (NCBI taxonomy): domain Eukaryota; kingdom Metazoa; phylum Chordata; class Actinopteri; order Aulopiformes; family Paralepididae; genus Notolepis; species Notolepis coatsorum. The sequence goes on along the minus strand of NW_028173255.1, from coordinate 22,943 downwards.
GAGGGATGGAGTGACCATTAATGTGATATGGATGATCCCAGCCTTGTTCTGTCTGGTGAGGTGTGCCAATGAGAAGGGCTTCTGAGTTGCTGCCATTTAATTTAAAATGTTTCTCAGGGGCAGCATACAGATTAAAAACAGCATGAGCCCCAAGACGGACCCCTGGGGGACGCCAAAGGTAACACAGCTGGTGCTGGAGGTAAGATTACCAAGAACAACATTATTCATTTCTTCCAGTGAGGTAGGACAGAAAGAGGTCCAGGGCAGTGCCTGTGATTCCCACATCCTGAAGGCGCTGACTAAGGATGCCATGGCCCACCATATCAAAGGAATTAGTAAACTGGGAATGCCAGAGTATGTAGCCAGTAGCCGGGAATAATTCATAATCCTCACCAGGGCACATTCAGTGCTGTGACCCATGTTCAGGATGGGATTCCTTTCCACTCTGTTCCCGCCTTGGAATCCCAACCTGAGCATGACACAAGAGCAAAATGACCACTGTGTGAATATGGTTAATAAAGCCACCCAGCCAGATTGAGATGATGACGTCAGAGAGGTCACATGAGGACACTGAACTCAGATGATCCTGATCAGGGCACTGCGGCCAACTCCAGGCAAGTCCAGCATGCTGTTGAGTCACCAGCGAATTGCACAACTTTATTCACCCTGCGCTCGATAATAAAATGATGAGTGTCAATCATTTACAATAAAGGGGAACACCACTCAAATTTCATCAAGACTACTAACCTGTCTTTATACCTGTATCACTGTACATATTAATACTACAACTCTGTACATACATCTGATTAGCACTATTACTCAGTAGTACTAATTTATACATTGTATAAGCAGTTTAATCACCTGCACATTACTTGTATAATAAGTATATTGCACTTTACTGTTACAGTTGCACTCTAGTTAGATGCCTTTTTTAGTTGTACTGTACTTGTGCTGTATGATGACAATATACTAGAATTTAATCTAATCTAATATTCTCTTGTTCACTTGACACACACATGAAGCAAAATCCTATACCTGTATGAAGAACACAAAGATGGCAATCGTACAATTGGCCAACTATCAGCTATAGACATCTACTCAGATACCGATACTAATTGTGCTTTTTATAGCCAGTATCGGCCGATACCATCGACATCGATACCAATTGTGTGCTGGTATATCAGTGCATCCCTCAGAGACTGCGTGCCATGAGGCCAGACTACAATGTGTTCAGACTATTATGTAACAGCACAGCCAACTCTCCCTCAACTGGTCTGGTGTCCTGCCTAGTTACAGTCAAACAGAAGCCACAGGAATAGTGAAGATAGCAGTAATTCTACAAAGAAGAACTATAATACTTTACAACATATCTGTTGTGAAGGGCCAGATTAAACCGAATATATATATTTATTTATATATATATATTTAATTGTATTTGTATATTCTCTAATATTCCCTGATATCCCTTGTATATTCCTTGTACAATATGCATTGAATATCCATTCTAGCCTACTGAACATCCCATAATAGTCTCCATTCTACTATTGGTCGAGACCTTGGTGCCAGGCTGCCATACCCCTCAGACCCAGTTCAAACGTACCGCTCCACATGTACGAACAAGTCCTAGTTCCGCGTAGGAATTTGGCTACCGCACCACTAATGGGACTATTTGTTCATAGTGCGTATATATACTGCGCTACTAAAGTAGGACTTTCTTTTCAGTCCAGTTTCTTACCCTCCAATAGAGTCACAGACGTAAAGCCTCCCCGCGACGCCACGTGTGGGAGTAAGGCCAAGTTCGCCTACCATCGGTATTGAGACATCGTGTATATTAATATTTGAATAGTCATATTTGGCACTATATCGTCGAGTTGGACGTAGTCTATTAAGCTAATAATAGTCTGTTAATATATAGTGCTTCGTGCGGTGAGAATACTACCGTAGTCAGTACCCCATCGTTTCGGGCAGAGAACTGGCTGCTTACCCAGGGTGGTTGACCCTATGTGAAGCTGCACCCGAGGAGCCCCAGAGCAGACGAGCGAGTGGACCTGTATACCGGATTATTCTACCGACGACAGCCCCGCCTTCCCCGGCACGGATTATGCTTTGGATACTTTGATTATTCCATGGATAAAGACCCCCGACACTGCCGTGTGTTGGAACCCCCCCCCCTGGAGAGGACGCAAGGTGAGGAGACGCTCTGCAAGACGAGGTCGCTTCACGTCTCTCCCCCGTGGACCGGAGAGAGCCGGCCCACAAAGAGTCCACCTGCTTTCATCCGTGGTCCAAGGATCGCCGGCGCATTGAACGGCACTACAGTGGGTTCACCTGGGATACCCTTGGCCGGACGAGGCAGCCGGATTCTACCCCCCCCCCCCTCCTACTCCTGTCGGCTTACAAGCGACCGGATTAACCCCCTCTAGTGTATCTAGTATATAATCATTAAAGTATCATTGCTGTTATTCCTTAACTATTCCAGGTCGTATATTTACCACCTGCGCCTTCAGAGATTGGACATTCTCTATTGATATACAGACGAATACTCCTTGCCATAAAAGTGCATACTATTTCAATTCATAAATGTAATTAAGTGATTAAGTGCTTATTCTACACACCATCGCTGTGTAGAAATAAAGACCTGTTTCTAATTCGTACATTTGTGTTGGATCCGTTTCATCTACGTGAGAGTGTTCATGATAATATATGTATGCCGTGTACTGGGTGGCCGAATATTAAGTACAAAGGTAGTGGTAGTAAGTATCATATCTAGTAATACAGTCAGGGAATTGTACCCCTCAGTTACAATTGGTCCTTCGAGCCGGAGGGTAATTAGTGTAATATTAATATAGTGTTATTAATATTGAAATGGCCTATGATGAACACTCCACGAAACGATCCTCCTAACCAACGCCCGCAGCGCGAACGACGGCTCCCTCAGTACTTAGAGGCTTACGCTGTCAGTCAACAACCTAGTCTTCTACTAACAGTAAACGCGGTAAAACTAGAAAGTAAAAGTATGTCTAACCCCAACGCCCAGACTACCCCGACCATAGAGGCCCCTACGGGCTCTAATGTAACTGACCAAGTTCACGGTGGGGACCAGTGGGAACCAGACATGACTTCACACCCCGCCAGTACTGAAGAAGTAGTCCCCGATGAGTCCCGGGAGGAATACAACGCTACCGAGAGAGAACTCGGCACGGAAGAAGACGGGGAGAGCACCGTGGAGATAGAGCTCCAAGGCTCCGCAAGGAGTACCCCGAGGGAAGGCTCCCCTATACAACCGCCTTCTCCCAGCGAGGCAGAGAGGACCCTACAGCAGGCCTTCCTCATCAGCCTGAACGCCGCTGCTGAACGCGACCGACTGCAGATCCAGCAGCGAAGCGAACACGAGCAGATACGTCTAGAAATAAGACGCATTCAGATGGAAGAGAATGTGGCCCGAGAACGAGCCGGTGCTCAACGGGACGCAGCGCGCGACAGACAGCAGTCGCAACTAATAGAACAGCTGATCAGACGGACAACACCCTCTCCCTCCGCCAGAGGCTCCAGGAACTCGTCTAGACACACCTCCAGGGCGGCATCCCCTAGCCGAGTAAACAACCCTGAACTTGACCAACAGACGAGGTCTATACCCCCCACAGACCACCTCCCCCCACCGGTCCAAGCGAGACCTAGCAACCGGGAAGGAGCAGCATATCCTGTGGAGAGGCTAAACCAGAGACTACAAGCACTGGATGACCTAACTGAAGACGAAGAGGAAGAGGAGGAGAACCGCGCCCGAAGACAGCACAGTACTCTACCGGACCAGGAGGTCCGGTACAGCCCAGGCTATACTCCCGCGGAGCTGCGCTACAGACCCCCGACTCTATACACGGGTGAGCACGACGCACGACCCGCACCGAGGAACAGCACCTGGACAAGCGGGCCATGGTACACTGCCGGTACCAGCCCATACCAAGGAGCGGGAGGAGACTCGCCTAGGAGGCCTCTCCCCCAACGCTCGCCGATGTATCCACAGTCAGCGTCATACATTGGCACGCCTATGGTACCCGACTTCACCCAAGAGAACCGGGCCCAGTATACAGAACTCCGCATGTGTCTGGAGACCATGTTGGTGGATGTATTGGATGAACGCCACAAATACGCCATCCTACTGCAGCACTTAAAGGTGCCCCGCGCACATAATATAGCGCTCGCCTACGCGACTTCCACCACCCCATACACAGCAGCGCTGGTAGCATTGGACCAGAGGTATGGGCGCATATGGGATTACGTGATCCAGGAGATCCGACACATCGACCGCTTACCCCCAGCAATAGACAATCGAGCACTGGACGACCTGTCCATCAGAGTGCAGTCCCTGGTAGGGATGTTGGGAGCGCAAAGAGAGAAGGGGAGGCATGAACTTTACGCCAACTCAAATGTGGAAAGGATTCTGGAGAAGCTGCCGCCCGCTCGTCAGGAGCGCTTTAGGCGGCAGAGGGACCACAGAGACCCGAATGGCCCCGAACCGAACCTCCTCGATCTAGCAGACTTCCTGGCGAGAGAAGTCAGCAGCCTACGGCTAGATACATTCGGACGGAGCACCCCTGGCTCCAGAGAAGGAACCAGACGACTAAATGATGGAAGAAGATCGGTGACTGTGATGCACCAATCGGAGTCAGTACCGAGCAGCAGGAGCCACAGTACCCCCTCCAGAACGGAGAAGTGGAAGATAGTGTGCCCCTACTGTGAGAAAGAACACTGGCTAGCGCAATGTGACTCCTTCCCCAAGCTGAACGCGGAGGAAGCAGGTCAATGGATAAAGTCCAACAAGCGCTGTTTTCGCTGTGCGCGCTCACACATGGCAGCCGAATGCCGCTTAAAGAAAAGGTGCACCAAGTGCGATGGAGCCCATCTGGACATACTTCACGACAGTAACAGACGGCGCCCTTCACCTGCACCATCCAGCCGCAAAGCGAGCGTCATGTACATCGATCCCGCCAGCAGCAGTGGAGCCCGAGTACTCCTAAAAGTAGTGCGTGTGACACTAAGCTACCAGAATAAAGTCCTGGACACTTACGCCGTCCTCGATGACGGGTCAGAGAAGACCCTGCTGCTCGCCTCCGCTGCGGCCCAGCTAGGGCTGCGGGGAAGCGAAACCCAAATGACAATTCGGACAATAAGACGAGATTTGAAGACGATAAAGGGCGAGAATGTCTCATTCTCTATCGCAGCAAGCGGCCAGCCTGAGCGACGGTACCAGATTGCAGACGCTTTCACCAGCCAAGAAATAGGACTGTCGCGGTACACATACCCCGTCGCCAAGCTGATGGAGAAATATGCACATCTGCGCAAGTTACCGATCCCGCTCATAGACAATGCTATGCCGACCCTGTTGATAGGCTCCGACCATGCAGACCTCATTGTCCCGATAGACCGGGTTCATACCGGACCCCGAGGCTGTCCTGCAGCAGTCGAGACCCGTTTGGGATGGACTCTCCAAGGCCCGCTCGCCAAATCTCTCAACCGAAGTACAGCCACTAGATGTCTCCACTCCCGAGTCACAGAGGGAGAAACCGCACTCCTGCAACACGTAGAGCGGCTATGGAGCTTGGAACAAATGCCCTTTAAGAATGGAAAGAAAGACATTTGCTCTAAAGATGACATTTACGCCATTCACCTCCTCGAGACAGGGACCAAGAGAGTCCCGGTCAACGGCGTGTTGAGATACGCCACGCCACTCCTGCGGCGAGAAGGAATGCCTACTTTCCACGCCAAGACAGACGCCATAGAACGGTACCTGCTGAACACGGAGCGGCGCTTAGCCAAGAACCCCGCCCAAGAGAGTGTATACCGCGCTGAGATTGAGAAGCTCATCACAGCGGGACACGTCACAAAGATGGACATTAAAGAGGCTGACCAGACCACTGAATCGTGGTACGTGCCCCACCACAAGGTCCATCACAACGGTAAAGACCGCATAGTATTTAACTGCAGCTACCAGATCGGATCCCAAAATCTGAATAAAGAGTTACTGCCCGGTCCCACACTCGGCCCCTCCCTACTCGGCGTTCTACTCCGCTTCCGCCAGGAAAAGGTGGCCATCAGCGGGGACATTAAAGGAATGTTCCTGCAGGTGAGATTAGTAGAGGCGGACAAGCCCCTGTTACGGTTCCTATGGAGAGAGAAGCCAGGAGATGAGCACCCAGCCATCTACCAATGGGAAGTCCTCCCCTTCGGAACGACGTGCAGCCCCTGCTGTGCGACATTTGCACTACAGAAACATGTAGCAGAGGACCCAGCAGCGGACGAAGAGGTCCGACACAGCGTAAAGAACAGCTTCTACGTAGACAACTGTCTACAAAGCCTTTCAACCCAGGAAGAAGCCGAGGCTCTCCTGATTAAACTCCGCGCCTCATTGATCAAAGGCGGCTTTGATCTCAAGCAGTGGGCCAGCAGCGATCCGCAAGTACTGCGCAGCCTCTCCTCCAAGGACAAGGCAGCCAGCAGCGAGACCTGGATGGCTACAATCCCGGGAGAAGCCCAGGAGATGACCCTGGGATTGGTGTGGCGATTCAAAACAGATTCGCTTCACTACAGACACAAGCCCCTGACTACGGAGCAGGGAAGGCCGGCGGCGGCGCCGACCACCAGACGGAGTGTGTACACAACACTCGCCCGACAATATGACCCGCTAGGATGTATTCTACCGTACACCACCAGGGCAAAAATGATTGTACGAGCATTGTGGGACAAGGACCAGGGCTGGGACGACCCCATTCCCGCACACCTTGCATCCACCTGGAGAGAGTGGGAGATGGAGCTCCACTCACTCCCAGGCGTTAATATGCGCCGAAGCTACTTCCCACCCACGGTGAGGCCAGAGACATGTAAAATGGACTTACACGTCTTCAGTGACGCCTTAGAGGTCGCATACGGATCAGTAGCCTACTTGCGGGCCCAAGAAAAGGGGGGAGAGATCTACACAGCGTTTGTCCTCGCCCGCTCGAGAATAGCCCCACGCAAGCAACAATCTATCCCACGTCTAGAGCTCTGCGCAGCCCTAGCCGGAGCGCACCTAGCCACGCTCATCCAACGTGAGCTCACCATACCGGTGTCTAGAACAATCCTGTGGTCAGATTCCACGACGGTACTCGCCTGGATCAAATCGGACTCATGCAAGTACAAAGTCTTCGTGGGAGTCAGAGTCACCGAGATTCAAGACTTAACCGAAGAGTTAACCGGAGAAACAGAGTGGCGCTACGTTGATACAAAACAGAACCCAGCTGACGTCATCACCCGGGGGATGCCCCTGGATGACCTCACCCGTCGCAATGTCTACAGTGACGGCCCCGCATTCCTAAGACTCCCGGAAGGACAGTGGCCCATGCCTATCCCGAGGGAAGCAAGTCCAGAGGAGGTGGAAATTAAGAAGTCTGTGTTCTGTGGATTGAGCACCGTAGCCTCCACCGACCCTAACATAAACGATTGCACGTCCATAGAGAGTGCACAACAAAGAACATTCCTGCGGTACCACCCGGAGTGCAAGTCCCCCGCTGATATGTCAGCGGCTAACTACGAGGAAGCAGAATTGCTTCTACTGCAGCGAGCCCAGAGAGACTCGTTCCCCGATGAATTGGCCTGTCTACAGGGAGGAAAGCCCGTCCCATCCGACAGCAGATTAATTCACCTGGCCCCCGAGAGCGACGCTCACACCCTCATCAGAGTGGGTGGTCGCCTACGCAGAGCCCCCAATCTACCGGATGACATTAAATACCGGATCGTATTGAACAGCCGACACAAGGTCACAGAGCTGATTATAAAGAAATACGATGAGGATGTACATCACGCAGGAGCAGAAAGAGTCTTCGCGGAAATCAGACGTCGTTACTGGATCCTACAAGGAAGAGAGGCGGTACGACGCTTCCAACGAACATGTCTAGACTGCCGCAAGTGGCGCGCGCAGCCCAGCATACCAAGGATGGCTGACCTTCCTCCATGTCGCCTCCGAATCGGTGACAAGCCATTCCACTCAACGGGTATGGACTGCTTTGGCCCGCTGCACATAAAGAAAGGAAGAGGAACCGAGAAGCGGTGGGGTATTGTATTCAAATGCATGACCACCAGAGCGATACACATCGAGCTTCTCCCGACCATGAGCACAGACTCATTCCTTATGGCCTTCCGTAGATTCATATCACGGAAAGGAAGACCGTCTACCCTATTGTCCGATCATGGGACAAACTTTAAAGGCGGCGAAAGAGAGCTGAGAGAGAGCTTCCAAGCTATGGGCCCAGAACTTAAGACCCACCTCGCTCCAGCACAGGTTGATTTCCAATTCAACCCCCCAAACGCGCCCCACTTCGGTGGCACTTGGGAACGAGAAGTGCGCTCCATAAAGACAGCCCTGTACGCAGTACTTGGGGCCCAGACTGTGGCGGAAGAAGTCCTAATGACAGTCCTCACGGAGATTGAGGGAGTACTTAACTCGAAGCCCCTCGGATATGTCTCCAGTGATGTGGCGGATATCGACCCAGTTACCCCCAACACACTCCTGATGGGGCGGCTAGATCCCACATTACCCCAGACAATGTACCGGCCTGAAGAAGCGAACGGCCGACGAATGTGGAGGTACAGCCAAGTATTAGCCGACAAGTTTTGGAACAGTTTCCTACTGCACTACCTACCGTCTCTACAGACCCGCCAGAAGTGGGTAAAGGAGAGAGACAATTTGACAGAAGGAACAGTCGTCATGATTATTGATCAATCACTGCCCAGAGCTATGTGGCCGGCCGGCCGCGTAAGCAAAGTGATCACCGGTGCCGACGGCAAGGTCCGAGCAGCTGAAGTGCTCGTCCAGGGTCGCACTTACACCCGTCCCGTGGCAAGGCTCATAGAACTGCCTCGACTCCCAGACACAATCGATGATGACCATGACCCTACAACCCTATGACTTTGTGAAGTTGACTGACCCCTACAGCAAACCCTTATGTGTAAATAGACAACGCGATTAATCTGTCTCCGTTTAACTGATTAGGTCTGGGACCTATTCAGGGGGTGGCTGTTGTGAAGGGCCAGATTAAACCGAATATATATATTTATTTATATATATATATTTAATTGTATTTGTATATTCTCTAATATTCCCTGATATCCCTTGTATATTCCTTGTACAATATTCATTGAATATCCATTCTAGCCTACTGAACATCCCATAATAGTCTCCATTCTACTATTGGTCGAGACCTTGGTGCCAGGCTGCCATACCCCTCAGACCCAGTTCAAACGTACCGCTCCACATGTACGAACAAGTCCTTGTTCCGCGTAGGAATTTGGCTACCGCACCACTAATGGGACTATTTGTTCATAGTGCGTATATATACTGCACTACTAAAGTAGGACTTTCTTTTCAGTCCAGTTTCTTACCCTCCAATAGAGTCACAGACGTAAAGCCTCCCCGCGACGCCACGTGTGGGAGTAAGGCCAAGTTCGCCTACCATCGGTATTGAGACATCGTGTATATTAATATTTGAATAGTCATATTTGGCACTATATCGTCGAGTTGGACGTAGTCTATTAAGCTAATAATAGTCTGTTAATATATAGTGCTTCGTGCGGTGAGAATACTACCGTAGTCAGTACCCCATCGTTTCGGGCAGAGAACTGGCTGCTTACCCAGGGTGGTTGACCCTATGTGAAGCTGCACCCGAGGAGCCCCAGAGCCGACGAGCGAGTGGACCTGTATACCGGATTATTCTACCGACGACAGCCCGCCTTCCCCGGCACGGATTATGCTTTGGATACTTTGATTATTCCATGGATAAAGACCCCCGACACTGCCGTGTGTTGGAACCCCCCCCCCCTGGAGAGGACGCAAGGTGAGGAGACGCTCTGCAAGACGAGGTCGCTTCACGTCTCTCCCCCGTGGACCGGAGAGAGCCGGCCCACAAAGAGTCCACCTGCTTTCATCCGTGGTCCAAGGATCGCCGGCGCATTGAACGGCACTACAGTGGGTTCACCTGGGATACCCTTGGCCGGACGAGGCAGCCGGATTCTACCCCCCCCCCCCTCCTACTCCTGTCGGCTTACAAGCGACCGGATTAACCCCCTCTAGTGTATCTAGTATATAATCATTAAAGTATCATTGCTGTTATTCCTTAACTATTCCAGGTCGTATATTTACCACCTGCGCCTTCAGAGATTGGACATTCTCTATTGATATACAGACGAATACTCCTTGCCATAAAAGTGCATACTATTTCAATTCATAAATGTAATTAAGTGATTAAGTGCTTATTCTACACACCATCGCTGTGTAGAAATAAAGACCTGTTTCTAATTCGTACATTTGTGTTGGATCCGTTTCATCTACGTGAGAGTGTTCATGATAATATATTTATGCCGTGTACTGGGTGGCCGAATATTAAGTACAAAGGTAGTGGTAGTAAGTATCATATCTAGTAATACAGTCAGGGAATTGTACCCCTCAGTTACAATATCCCCTTTCTTTATTACCCAGAATCTATTTAAACATCATCATTACACCGATGGCTTTATTACCCAGAGTCTATTTAAACATCATCATTACACTGATGGCTTTATTACCCAGAGTCTATTTAAACATCATCATTACACTGATGGCTTTATTACCCAGAGTCTATTTAAACATTATCATTACACTGATGGCCTTATTACCCAGAACCAACCAGAACTTGTCACGTTTTACATTTTACATTTAGACTTACAGCTTTAATGCAACACAGATTTACTGTATTGTAGTGTAAAGTAGTGTTACAGTAAATATTTGCCATATTTACAGTATGGTAGGCTACTGTACTGCAGCATTTTACAAGTGCACTGTTATTGTACACTACAGTAATATGGGTTAAAGCAGTATATCTCATGTTTACTGTACATTACTGTAATTTTACTCTGCACCACATAGGATTGCAAGACAACCTCGCAGAGGTGGAAGAAGACACCTTTTTACTCCGCAACAAGAGGAAGCCATTTGTGCAATGGTGATTGCAAACAATGCCTGCCATAAGGTTGAGAGAGATACAAAGCACTGTTATAGAGGATGACAATATCTTTGGGAATATTGAATCCGTTTCAATCGCTACAATTGACAGAGTGCTCAGGGGAAATGAGATGTGCATGAAACAATTGTACAATGTGTACAGTAAATGTGTAACTTAACTTAATGGCTGTGCAAATAGTGTATAGTGCTGTCTTGAGCATTTTCAGGTATTGTCACCAAGATCTGACTTTTTTTCATTGGAAAACATGACAAAGCCATTTGACTATCTTGTTCATGGTGTCAGGACTTTTCATTTTGATGACACTGACACTTTCATTGACATGAATACTTGCTTTTGAGGAATGAACTATCCATTTTGAACAAGTGGAATGCTTTTGCAGGTTATCAACTAGGTTTTGCAGTTTGTACTAATTGTTTTGAGAAATGCACTAATGAGTTTATTATTTCAAAGTGCCGGCTTAGCCATAGTGAACGTTCTTTATGAAGTGTGGGCCCCACTTAAGGTTTGTGTGAATGCACTGTGTTACCAGCTTGTTTAGGCTGTGAAGTGTGTACAGGGAGAACAGAAAGCATTTGGGGCTCTCGGGTTGGGAAGTGTTGGGAAGTGGATTTACCCCCCAGCTCTCAGGGAGCTTCATACCTGCAGTTTGCATACCAGGCAAACATTGGGGTGGAGGACGCCATCATCTATATGCTCCACAGAGCTTACACGCACCTGTATAAGCTGCGCAGCTCAGTGAGGATTATGTTCTTCGACTTCTCCAGTGCCTGCTCGTGGAGAAGCTCTCCGTGATGCAGCTGGAGCACGGCTTGGTGGCCTGGATCAAGGACTACCTCACTGACAGACCGCAGTACGTCAGACTAAAGGACAGTCAGTCTGACGTACTGGTGAGCAACACCGGCGCCCCCCAAGGAACTGTGCTGTCACCCTTCCTCTTCACCCTCTATACCTCAGAGTGCTCAGACTTCTGCCACAACTCAAGCGGGTGTCACCTGCAGAAGTTCTCTGACGACTCCTCCATCGTAAGCTACATCACCAACGATGATGAGGAGGAGTATAGAGCCCTGGTGGAGAGCCTTGTGGGGTGGAGCGACAGAAACCACCTCCAACTCAACACCAGTAAGACCAAGGAGCTGGTGGTGGACTTCCGGAGGGGCAAGAAGAGGCCCCCCCCCTGATTCCCATCACCATCCGAGGGGAGGAGGTGGAGGTGGTGGAGTCATAATATAAGTTCCTTGGGGTACACCTGAACAATAAACTGGACTGGTCGGACAACACAGAGGCCCTCTACAGGAAGGGACAGAGCAGGCTGTTCTTCCTGAGGAGACTCAGGTCCTTCAATGTTTGCAATAGACTGCTGCAGTCATTCTACCAGTCTTTAGTGGCCAGCGTCCTCTTCTATGCTGTGGCATGCTGGGGGGGGCTACATCAACTCGAGGGACACCAACAAACTGAACAAGCTGGTGAGGAAGGCTAGCTCCGTGGTGGGAGTCGGGCTGGTCAGACTAGAGGTGATGGCAGAGAGAGGGATGAGAAGGAAGCTGGCTGCTATCCTGGAGAATCCCTCCCACCCCCTCTACGACGAGCTAGTCAAGATGAGAAGCACGTTCAGTCACAGACTCATACCCCCCCCCGACACTCAACTAACTGCCTCGACCAGTCCTTCATACCAGCGGCGATCAGGCTCCACAACAGTGGGCAGGGACTGCTGCCAGACATCCAACTACAACTACTAGGAACCTAAAAAGGACAATAACACTACCTTATGCATACATACATGTGCACGTCCCCACACATGAGAGGGGGCACACACTTGATCTTGTGATTTCCGACCCTGCTGCCCCTATTAACAACCTGTGTGTATACGACCCGGGCATGTCGGATCACATGGTGGTTTCCATGGAGATGCTGGGCCCCCCCCCCCTTCAAAGCCCAAGCGCCAGATCTGTTGCAGAAATATAAAAAACATCAACCTGGACGCTCTGGCCTTGGATCTCCAACATCTTGCCCCTCCTGCCCTCTCATCAGCCAGTGACTCAGTAGGCTACTACAACAAAGCCCTGAGTGGCCTCCTGGATGTTCACGCCCCCATGAAATCCAAGATGGTCACGTTCTCACGCTCTGCCCCCTGGTACACCAGCGAGCTGAGGGAGATGAAGGTGGCTGGCCGTGTCCTTGAGCGACGCCTCACTGCCTTGGGACTCACCGTGCACAGAGAGGTCTACAGAGAGCACCAAAAGGCCTACTCCAAAGCCCTGAAGGACGCTCGGTCAAGTCAAGTCAAGTCAAGAGTTTTATTTGTCACGGCATACAAGTATACAATGAAATGCGGGTGGTCTTGCCCGCAACGATGTGCAATACAGTAGTACAACATATAATAGAATCCAATAAAACAACATTGTGCAATAAACAGGTAACATAGTGGGGCATCTCGGTATTTGTACATAGTTATTTACAGAGCATGGAGGACATGCTAGGTCCTTTGGTAGTGCAATACACTGTTACTGTTGCTATACTATTTTTAAAGTGACCTTTCCTTTGTGGCCATACGTGTGGGCGTGTGCAGCATGAGTGTGTGCTTGCTCATGTTAAAGTGGCTGCTAGTGTGCGAGCGTGTACAGCGTGCGTGTCGTGTGTGTGCTCATGTGTGCTTGTGTGTGGCGAGTTCAGTGTTCTGTGGCACTCAGTGTTCAGTGTTCAAGGCTCTGATGGCCTGGGGGAAGAAGCTGAGCCGAAGCCTCTCTGTCCTAGTAGCTGGGGTTCGCAGGCGTCTGCCTGACCTCAGCAGCTGGAACAGGCTGTTATTGGGGTGGTGAGGGTCTTTCATTATTCTGCAGGCTCTGCTGTCACTTTGGACAGCAGACATGCTGTCGCGTGCACCTGTGGAGTCACGCATGTCTGCAGGAGATAAAGAGCTGATGGAGAGCACCAACATATACGTGGACTTTGTTCTCGAGAGTCTACCTGTCAGTGCCTCATACATGGAAAACCTGAAAGAATAGCTGAAAGCTGACAGTGTTTGCTCACGTATTATAACACTGTGCACAGAAGGATGGCCAGCGCATGTAAAAGAGGAACCGCTGTTGAAAAACTACTGGCCAGAGCGAGATACACTCACAGTGGAAAATGGATTACTGTTGAAAGGAGCACGGCTTGTAATACCAGCAACAATGCAAAATGATGTGCTGGCCAAAATTCATGAGGGACACCAAGGCGTGGTGAAATGTAAAGCGTGCGCTCATCAGTCCGTGTGGTGGCCAGGACTCGGGCAGCAGATAAATAACATGGTACTCAACTGCAGGACATGTATACAAGAGCGCCATAACCACAGAGAGCCACTCATGGTGTCTGAACGCCCTGAAAGACCATGGCAGAAGTTGGGGGCAGATCTGTTTGTCTTGGGAAGCAAGACATACCTGCTCGTTGTCGACTACTTCTCCAGGTATGTTGAGATTGCACTATTATCTCACACCAGGTCCACCGACATCATCGTTCACCTCAGCTCAATCTTCGCCCGCCATGGCATTCCAGAGGTCCTGATGTCAGATAATGGGCCAGTTTTCTGGACAGGCCTTCGCGTCCTTTGCAGCTACATATGGATTCAGGCATGTCACCAGCAGCCCGAGGTTTCCTCAAAGTAATGGCGAAGCGGAACGCGCAGTCCAGACAGTGAAAAATCTGCTGAAAAAGGCTGGAGATCCTTATCTGGCTCTACTCGCCTACAGAGCCACACCTCTCCAGAGTGGTTACAGCCCGGCTCAACTTCTCATGGGCCGACGTCTCCGCACCACTGTGCCGACCATTCCCTCCCAGCTGGTTCCTGCGCTGCCGGACTGCAGTGCGTTCGCTCGGAAGGAGGAGAAGAGAGGCGTGGCGGATGCTGAAAATTACAACAGACGTCACTGAACAATAAACTGGACTGGTCGGACAACACAGAGGCCCTCTACAGGAAGGGACATAGCAGGCTGTTCTTCCTGAGGAGACTCAGGTCCTTCAGGATAGCAGCCAGCTTCCTTCTCATCCCTCTCTCTGCCATCACCTCTAGTCTGACCAGCCCGACTCCCACCACGGAGCTAGCCTTCCTCACCAGCTTGTTCAGTTTGTTGGTGTCCCTCGAGTTGATGTAGCCCCCCCCAGCATGCCACAGCATAGAAGAGGACGCTGGCCACTAAAGACTGGTAGAATGACTGCAGCAGTCTATTGCAAACATTGAAGGACCTGAGTCTCCTCAGGAAGAACAGCCTGCTCTGTCCCTTCCTGTAGAGGGCCTCTGTGTTGTCCGACCAGTCCAGTTTATTGTTCAGGTGTACCCCAAGGAACTTATATTATGACTCCACCACCTCCACCTCCTCCCCTCCCAGTCCAGACAGTGAAAAATCTGCTGAAAAAGGCTGGAGATCCTTATCTGGCTCTACTCGCCTACAGAGCCACACCTCTCCAGAGTGGTTACAGCCCGGCTCAACTTCTCATGGGCCGACGTCTCCGCACCACTGTGCCGACCATTCCCTCCCAGCTGGTTCCTGCGCTGCCGGACTGCAGTGCGTTCGCTCGGAAGGAGGAGAAGAGAGGCGTGGCGGATGCTGAAAATTACAACAGACGTCACCGTGCCAAAGCTCTCAGTGACTTGTCACCAGGAGAACAAGTATGGGTCACTGACGCTGAAGAGTCTGGGACAGTGCTCCAGAAGCACTCCACTCCAAGGTCATACTTGGTGGATCTACCTCAGGGGGTGGTGAGACGCAACCGCCTGCACCTGATACCTCTTCAGACATCTGAACAGGACAGAGGTTCCCCACTACAGCACTAAACGCCAGAGCCAACTCTTGAGCAGGCTGAGCCAACTCCTGAGCAGGCTCCCATGTCACCGGGTGTGGTACCCCAAGCCGCACCTAAAGGGACTCTCACTCTCAAAACCCGGTCTGGGAGAACTGTAGTGAAACCTAATAGGCTTGACCTGTGAACTGGGGGGGAAAAGGGGTTCTGAAATTGTTTAAAAAAAAAAAAAAAAAAGGCACAAATGTATAATAAGACAAATTAAATGTTATGTAAATATTGTATGTAAAATGTAAATGCTATGGGTCTAGTATAAGGCACTATGAATAATAATGTTTGGTTACAGGGTTAAACAGGGACAGACCTTTCTACACAATAGACAGAATAATCCTCTAAGGTTTGATGAGACAAAGGCAGTCTACCCTTTGTTCTCGAGAAAGGGGAGATGTGGTGTTATCCTAGTTTAGACCATCTATATGGGCCGGGTCTATTGGTATGACGAACAGGAAGTAAGGTTAGTGCCCGGCCAATAGGAATGGGGCTGGGGGCTATGTGTAGGAGGGGAGTTCAAGGTAACGGGAGAGTTAACGTATGTGATTGCGATGGTAAATAAATGACCAGATCAGTTCACAGTTGTGGTCTCACATTATTCCAAGAATACGCGACATTTATGATACTCAAGAGTTTCGGAATTGCAATATTTACTGGAATTTACCAAATTTCTATTTCAAGAGAAATTCTGCTGAATAATATTATGGGGAAACTTACTCCTTGCTTACAAGTCTTGGTTATCATAGACTCAGGTCTACTGTAAGCTTTAAGTCCCACATTAACAAGGTGACAAAAACAATTCTTCCACCTTAGAAACAAAGCTAAAGTACAACCATTTATAAATCAAAAGGATGCTGAAAAACGGATCCATGCCTTTATTCCAAGCCGACTGAAGGAAATACTTCATCTTATTCAACTCTCAGCTAGGCTATTACACTGGCTTCCGGTAACATTTAGAATTGATTTGAAGGTCCTCCTCCTTATGTACAAAGCCATAAATGGAACCAGACCAAGCTATATTGGCAATTTTCTTGTCAACTACATGCCCCCAAGAACACTACGATCATCTACGTCTATCGTCTTGTATTTTTATTTTCTGCATTGCATTTATTCTGTCTATTTTATGCTAATTTGATGTATTCTAGTGTATTTTCTGCTGTGAAGCACTTTGGGCTGCAATTCTTGTATGGAATTTGTACAAATAACATTTATTATTATTATTGCCATCCTTAGAGTTATTTGCTACCTCTATCTAGCAGGGCTAAAATTATTTGAAATGGTTTTGTTAACCCTCCTGTTATCCTCAAATTGACTTTACACTCTTTATCCTTGGGGACATTTTGACCCCAGCAGTTTAAACCTCCAGAAAATGATCATAATCAAAAGTGTTACCCAAATGTATGTTTCATGTGCTTCATGTTACTTTGTTGATTACCTAAATAACCATTTAAATAAAACATTACCCCTACTCCCCCCCATCCACCCAATTATACATACATAATATATATTATGTTGTTCAAGTGGGGAGTGGGCCCATGATAACTTTCCGTTTTTGGAAAGTAACGTGTCTGCTTGTGGTTGAGAGACAACAGGAGCATCTGCACTAAGGGTCTCATTCTCATCAGAGGAGGACGCCTCATAATCCGGGTCTCAGACACATTCTCTCCTATGTCACTTTCACCGTCAAATATCTGTGACAAAACTTCACTGGCAGAAAACTTTTTCTTCAAGGTAATTTTCAAATTAGAGTTTAGAAGGCTGCTATGCAAGCTATGTTTGCTCCTCCCCTATGTTGCGTAAAGTTTAGGTAGTCAAAAATCACAAATAACAATAAAAATACAGTCCGGGATATACATTCTAAAATATATACATTCTAAAATATACAGCCAAAAATATACAGTAAAATTTACAGTAATAAATGTAGAATTTTTTTAATAAAAATGTGTAAGTGTATATGTAAAAATAAGAAGTAAAAAGTCCAGGAAGATTACCAGAGTTTGTACTGTCACTCTGTGGTGAGGCAGTGAGACACAGTGATGCGTTGTATACTCTGATGGTTGTTGGAATTAAGGACTTCCTGTGCCGTTCAGTGTTGCATCTAGGGAGTCTTAGTCTAACACTGAACATGCTCCTTCTATCAGCCAAGTCTGTGTATAGCGTGTGGGAGGGGTTGTCCATGATGGCGTGGAGCTTAGCAAGGCTCTTCCTCTCTGACAGAGGAAGAGTCTAGCTCCACTCCTACCATGTTACTGGCCTTCCTGACCAGCTTATTTGTCACATATAAGGTACATGTACATTACAGTGAAATGCTTGGTTCTGTATGAGCCCCCTGAGATTGTGCTTCAGACAGTAAAAAAGTTAAAAAAATAAAGACCAAACACTATACAAAATATACAAACTAGTACAAGTACACAATGCAAACAAATGCAAAGATGAGTTAGAAAAATCTTTTACTAATAAATAGATACAATATGGTGTAGTGTTAAAAAGTGTTTAAAGTGAATGTTAAAGGTGAGTGTTATTTTGTATTTCTCCTTGTTAGGGACCAAGCAGTGAGACAATGAGGAAACAGGAGTTGTAGATGAAAACTGGGTTTTTATTTACCCACAAGGTGCAAAACCATTGCAAACCAAGAATTTGATAACTAGGCCTATAGATGGATTTCTCGTCCACGTCAGCAAGGAGGCCAAAAGGAACATATTAATCCTGGTCAGAACAATGGGGCAGACTGTATAGAGGATACTTTGTAGGACATGACCTCGAGAACATTTGAAACTGTTTGGGGAGAGATTTCACACAGACACAACCAGGAATGAGGAAGATATGGATAGTGCACCATTGTATCTCTTTGTTCCTGGATTGTAGCCAGCTCTTCATAACAACTCATCAACAATAGTCTTCCGGGATTCTGAAATCGGGGAGGGGATAGCGGGGGGAGCAAATGAATGAATGTGGATGAGAGCCGTGATGTAAGTGATTGCAGCTACGGCTGTGGGGGTGCTGGAGACATGATCGAATAGACTTGTATGGGCCTGAATCTCCTGAACACGGCGCGACCCATTCCTAATCGATCAGAACTAAATCGGCAGAGAAAAAGCCCATTTTTAAGCACCTATTCCCCATGTACATGCGCAGATTGCCCACGGATTGTGACGCCACGCACACCCGCCCTGGACTGTTCCATCAGAGGGGGGAGCTTCGGTGGTAGTGTGAGTGGCTACAGACCACTGCACTTAAAGGCCAACTTGCAGGTTAAACCCTACTCTTCAATTATGGGTAGGTTACATCATTGGTATCTAATTTCATTATTTATCTTTTTCCATTTGACACCGGAAATGCCACTCAGAAAGGGTTAAAAATCGAGAATGCTGGCTACCAAGCTAAGCTAAGTTAGCTAACTTAGCTACTAACGTTATATACACAATATGTACAACGACACAATGATTTACATTATTACAAATATGGTAACGTGGTTGTGGCTTTTACAAATAGTGGTTAGCTTTAGAGATGAATGGCTATGATCACGGAGCAATAGTGTTAGGTGAAACAGATACTAGCTCCTCGGCTAGTATTAGCAAGGCTCTCTGCTTCCTGCCACTACCTGCTGTGACTCTCAGAGCCCCTCGCTGCCCTGCACCTGATGTGACGTCATCATTAAGATGACACACGCACGCTATGAACCACGGATTAAAATAGGCATGTGCGTGAGGTTGTGGTTTGGTCGACAAAATGTTTGATAAAAACGCTAAAACTGGGTCAATTTCGATAATTTTTGTCCCCCTCTTCATGAAAGTCAGCGTTGGCCTAGTCACATTGTTTATTGAACAAAAATACAACCTGCAAGTTGGCCTTTAAATATAAACATTAGTCTACCTGGAGACTCAATGAGGTAATTGTAGATGTCGCCATAAGACGCGTCTGGCCATTTAGTGGGATCATTGTTTCATCCTGTTCGGCTGAAAGGACACTGGCCACCGATTTCAATGTAACGCGGAAGTGTAGTGGTCTATTAGGCGCTCTACAAATTAAAGTTATTATTATTATTATCATTCTGTTTACAATTGAACATTCCATGAAAATTATCTATAAATTCTGCATCTTCTGAAACATTTATAAACAGAAAATTCATAAAAAATGGCACCAAAATTTGGTAAATTCCAGTAAATATTGCAATTTTGAAACTTATTTCTTCTCTTAAGTATCATAACTGGATTCAGTATCCCGAATAACCCCCAAAACAACTCCAACATTGTTGAAATTGATCAAGTAGTTTCTGAGATTTGGCCATTTAGGCGATTATGCAAATGTATGCTAATTATGCAAATAAAAAAAGTTGCCCAACATTTACAACTTAGCATCCGGCAGTTTCTGAGTGCTGGGGATCCGTACTATCCATATCCATCATAAAACTTTGGTGGTTCCGAAATTCCCGGGTTCACAATGGGGCTCTATGGGATGGCAAATAGACTATAGTGCAATACCCGTGGTACGCTCGGCTGAGCGCACCACTCTCTGTAGGGCCTTCTTGTCCTGTGCCGTGCTGTTTCCATACCAGGCAGTGATGTTTCCAGTCAAGATGCTCTCTACAGCTCCGGAGTAGAAGGACTGGAGTATCTTCCCAGATACTCTGAACTTCCTTAACTGTCTCAGGTGGTAGAGGCGCTGCTTCGCCTTTTTTACGACTGTGTCTATGTGTGTTGACCATGTCAGATCCTCTGAGATGTGGACCCCCAGGTACTTAAAGCTGCTCACCCTGTCCACGGTAGCCCCGTTTATCCTCAGTGGTGTGTGTGTCTCCTGCTGTCCTCTCCTATAATCCACGATCAGCTCCTTGGTTTTACCAATGTTCAGGAGCAGGCTGTTGTCCTGGCACCAGCGTTCCAGTACCTCAACCTCCTCCCGGTAGGCCTTCTCGTCATTGTCCGAGATCAGCCCCACCACCACCGTGTCGTCTGCAAACTTCACTATGGAGTTGGAGCTGAACTTGGCCACACAATCGTGTGTGTAGAGTGAGTACAGCAGGGGGCTCAGAACACAGCCCTGGGGGGACCCGATGCTCAGGGTGATGGTGTTGGAGGTCTGACCCCCCACCCTGACCGCCTGGGGTCTTTCACTCAGAAAGTCCAGTACCCAGGCGCTCAGAGCGGAGCTCAGACCCAGCTCGATCAGCTTGTCCACCAGTTAACTATGGTGTTGAACGCTGAGCTGTAGTCAATGAACAACAGTCTCACATAGCCCCCCTTCTGGCGGTCAAGGTGAGAGAGGGTGCTGTGCAGTACCTGGGAGACCGCGTCGTCAGTGGACCTGTTTGTCCTGTATGCAAATTGCATAGGGTCCATATCACTGGGGAGGGAGGCACAAATGTGATCCTTGATCAGCCTCTCGAAACATTTCATGACCACAGAGGTGAGTGCCACCGGTCTGTAGTCATTGAGACATGTTGGGGAGGGTTTCTTCGGTACAGGGATGATGGTAGACATCTTGAAGCAGGCAGGGACCACTGACTCCGCCAGGGATTGATTAAATATGGCGGTGAACACAGGGGCTAGCTGGTTGGCACAGGACTTAAGTATGCGTCCTGTTATACCATCTGGGCCAGCCACTTTCCTGGTGTTCACCTGCATAAATGCTCTTCTCACACTGTGTTCCGACAACGAGAGAGCGTCCCCGCCCCCCCGCGGTTGCCCCCCCCCCTCCACAACAGCCGGCGCGCCAGTGACGTCACTAGCCGCTGAGCCAGCGGCGCCACCGTCTACACACCAAACCGAGCGTAGAAAGAGTTGAGTTTGTCCGCGAGAGAGGCGTCGTCGCTCCCCATTGAGGGGGCGCTGACTTTGTAGTCAGTTATTGTCCTCAGTCCCCGCCATAAGCCTCTTGTGTCGTTTTGTGCCATTTGTGTCTCCAGTTTATCAGTCACGGTTCTACTCCAACATCATCAACAATAGCCCCGGCAATTCTAAACAGCTTTTTTCCACCATACACCACCTCCTCAAACCCCAAACCCAGGAACACAGAGAGACCACTGAGAAGCGATGTAATGACTTCATGTCATTTTTCACAGCCAAAGTTGAGAGCATCCGCTCTCTCCTCCCCGGCTCCTCTTCTTCACCTGCTCCACCTGCTGTCCTACAGCCTGAAGTCTCCCAGCTCCTCCTCTGTTTCAGTGACACTATGCAGCGTGAGGTCGAGGCCATCATCGGGAGGATGAAGTCATCCACGTGTGCTCTGGATCCCCTCCCCACAGCCCTGGTGAAAGCCAACATCCGCACTATTGGTCCCCTAATGACCAGCACCATCAACCTCTGCTTGCAGGCTGGCCACGTTCCGCCCGCCCTCAAAACTGCCATCATTACCCTCCTCCTGAAGAAACTCACCCTGGACCCAGAGGCCCTCGTCAGCTACCGGCCCATCTCCAACCTCCCGTTCCTGGGCATTGTACGGCCCGCGGGCCGGATACGGCCCGCCGGATGATTCTGACCTGCCCGCGAAAGATATATTTCTTTTAAATATACATTTCTTTTTTTTTCCTTTTTTTTAACTTTTTTCTTTTCATGTTCACACGCACAATATACGCTTGCCTAGGATTTTACTTGATTCAACAACAAAGCAGTCAGGGTCGAAAGTGTGGTTATTTGAAGTTTGGATTTTTTTTTCACAACTGATAGATTAAACTTACAGAACCGTTGGGTACCGTTGGGTACCGGTATCGATTCACAGGTACCGGTACCGTATCGGTTCAAATGTGAACGGTACCCATCCCTACTGAACACACAACTGCAGGGCAAGGGCATTTTTGCTCATGAAATGCATAGCCATGTGAAAGCCTTCATGACAAAGTTGCAATTAATTTCAAGGCAACTAGGCAGCAACAATCTCAAACACATGAAAACCCTGAAAGAAGTCAAACCATCAGCTGATCACCGGCACAGGTACTCATCCATGTTGGGAGCACTGCATGATGAATTTTCAAGGTGTTTTCAAGATTTCAAAAAGGTTGAGGATGAAATGCAGCTGGTTTCCTCTCCCTTTACCTGCAGTGTTGATAGTTGTTCAGCTTGAACTCATTGACCTGCAGTCTGATTCACTACTAAA
>NW_028173257.1:87146-89646 GCF_963971535.1 Notolepis coatsorum | reverse complement strand
CAAGGTTGGGCCCTCAACACCTCGGCCCTGGTCCAGAAGGCTCTTCTCTCTTCTTCCTTAAAGATTACACTGTACTTTGAAGAAGTCTTTATTCATTGCACACATTGACAATGTCATCATGCAGTGACACACACATGCGATGGGCGGCACACACAGATACACACTCACATGCAATTTTGTCTTTTTGGGTCGCCGATGAAATGTTCCCCTCTGCGTTTGGGTTTGACCCATCCTGTCGTCCTTCCGCCCAAGGGCAGTTGGGAGTAGATAGGGGCTGCGCCCCGGGGACCAATCCAAATGCTCCTGTCCGTCTTCGTCAGGGATGCGACATTGCTAGCGATCTGTTTTTCCATTGGGTTTATCTTATTGAGAGGGGAAACCCTTGCAAGCACGGGGAGAACATGCAAACTCCACACAGAAAGGCCCAGGAGATACTCCACCTGGGTACCTGGCAACACGGCAACCTGGTCCCCAAGCGGGAATCGAACCCTGGACCTTCTAGCTGTGAGGCGACAGTGTTAACCACTACACCACCGTGCCGCCTGAGGAGATATTCCTGAGGAGACTGAGGAAAACCCACTATCTCCTCAGATTCTGGTGAACTACTACTGATGCGCCATAGAAAGCATCCTCACTAACTGCATCACAGTCTGGCACGGCAACTGCTCTGCCTCAGACAGGAAAGCACTGCAGAGGGTGTTGAAAACCATAGATATATATAAAGACTAGATGATTCTCCCGCACTGCTGGCCAACGGACACCGACGTTGCCACATGGCGGCCATCTTGCTACAGGGTAGCACACCCACTCATAACATGAATGTCTATAGTGCATGTACTATTGAAATAACCATAGCGTGCTCAATTTTCAACCGTTTCGTTTGTTAAAAACGTCAGAGATGTAGTTATCATACTGCATACTTATATTATCATATTCAAAAAACACAACATAAGCCATTAGTTATATAGTTCACAGAACCACAACAAAGCCCCTAATGAATTTAAACAAACATTTCAACTCAACGACAAAGGGTGAACTCGTCTTCCTTAACAAAAAGGCATTTTAGGGAAACTAATAAGTAGCGTTACGTGTTCAGCATCAGGTGCTGACAGTAGAACCTAATCAGTCAGTGCACCACTTTACACTTCTACAACACGCAAACATATAGACAACTCCAGTAATAATATTAATATACATTTTAGTGTTCAACATACCTTATTCCACTTTACCAAGTACATTTCTTAAGTGAGGTTGTAATGGTACTCTAGATAGTTCACTTGTCTGCTCCGACGTTCTCTACGTGGTTACTCCCTGTATTAGTTACAGGTCTCGTGAGAGCAAACAGGAACCTGTGGCAACCTTTATACTATACAACTGAGATATTAGCACTGGGTTTCCTAAATAGAACATTAACGTAAACATTATAAACCAATAAAGAAAATGTTGATCATCTTCTAGACCAATGTAAATGAAAGCTTACTGATAATAAAGATGATAGGCATCTCGACCCTTGGTGGTCATTTACACATACAGTATGTATAGTCAAGTTAGACCGCACTCACAAGTTCTCACACTGGGTGCTGTAATCCCATAAAGTTCAGTATATCAAAAAGCAGGGTAGCCGGACCAGCACTCACAGGTTCAATGTTTTTTAATGGCAGCCTGAATAAAAAGCAGACATGTTTCGGACAATATACACATACAGTATGTGAATTACACTGCATTAACTGTTTTTTTGCAGTTAGATGCCGAACTGCATTTTGTTGTACTCTGTACTCTCCAACACCAATACCGTCCGATACCCTTTTTTGACCTGGCATCAGCTCGACATGTGATACAAATATTGGTAGCCAAGTGAAAATAAAGTCCATCATGTCTGTTAGTCGGAGGTGAACCTTCAGAGTCTTTACCCAGCCAACGGTATAGACTCCTTGGGCCAACGCATCACAGTTTGGGGTTAACCCTGCGCTGACTGGATGTTGTTCAGGCGTCACCAACGACCACCATCACATCCTCCGGAGCTCGTTCTGTAGCAAATTAATTTACATCTGGAGGATTTTCTAAAGATTCCCCCCCCCCCCCCACTTCCTGTGGAGCCCGGGAGATCAAAGTGTCTCATTCCGCGCGTTTGATGATGTTTGATGTTTGCTTTGAGTGGGAATGTTGCTGACTTTGTGCTGTCTTTTCGAAACGCAGCAGGGGTTTTGCTCACTCCATCCATCCATCCATTAGGGCTGAACAATTAATGAAGGTTTTATATGATCTCGTGCAATATCCACAGTGCAGGAGGTGCGATGTGTGTTAAAGGTGACATGTGTGTTAAAATACCATTCTGAATGAAGTATTGTGGTGCTGCAGGGAGGTCCTGGCACGCATATGGTGTTCTGCAGACTGAAGAAAACATCTTTGTTTGGTACAGATCCCCGTGAAAATCACACCATGAACATTTTAATATGGTTTTCAATGGAAATGAGAATAATGACCAAAATCGACCATTGCC
>NW_028173257.1:69646-79646 GCF_963971535.1 Notolepis coatsorum | reverse complement strand
GCAAATCACACAAAATCAGCCACCGAATCAGAGGAATTGGTGAATGTTGGCAGCTGAGCGGCTGGCGCACACATGAGCATGTGCATAGACACTGCACACACACCACACACACACACACATATCCATACACATACATGCATGTATATATGCAAAATAAAACATTGTTGAAAGCTGTCGCTTTAAGGAAACAGTAACAGAAAAAAAAAACTTTAGCAGCAAAAACTAATAATTGCAAAGCAGCCAATTAAATTGTGCGAGAGAGATGAAACCGCTCATATTTCCCCTGGTAATTTCATGCTCTAAACTCGCTTCCGTGCGCACTAAAAAAGAGGAGAGAAAATATCATTTCAGAAGCTGACAGAACTCATTGTTCGTGGAATTTTAAATTCAAAAAAGTTAATAAAGGCGAGTGTGAGATGAAGGGAATTTGCATTTCGCAGATTAACAGCATGTAGAGCAGCGGCGGCCGCGCGCAGCCTCAGGTCATCATTTAAGAAACCTTTGCATATTTTATTTAAGAGTGGCCCGGTTTGGAGCGTAATAAGACAGACAGATAATGATTAGAAGGTCGAGCCTGCGGGGCACAGCCAGGCTGGGCGCTGTAACGCTCTAATACCCAACACACACACACACACACACACACACACACACACACACACCACACACACACACACACCACACACACACACACACACACACACACACACACACACACACCACACACACACACACACATGCACGCACAAAGCACAACACAGCACACCCTGTGCCTGCTCTAATGGCTGCTGATGGTTTATGAAATGTTGCAATGGTTTTATTATTGTTGTTGTTGTTGTTGTTGTTTTTGTTGTTGTTGTTTATTGCTTTATTGCTTTCATTATCGTAATGAAAGTTTCTGTTACTGCTCCTGTTCCGCTGATGAGAGTTGGGTCGCTCAGAGACACTGATCCTACCTACCCATACTGAAATTAACTATACGAAAACCTATAGTTACATATCATGTAGCTCTGCTCAGCGTCATACTGCACATACTTCACTCCAGTATCTGTGCACTGAATAAAACTCACAATGTACCTTTACATACCAACATCCGTCTAGCCACACCCCCATCCGCTACCTTCATAAGCAGGGGTGTGGCCATACACTCGCCTCCTTCTTCACTTTCACCCACAAGAAAGTGCCTGTATACCAATCACTTTGACGAGATTATTAAGCTGAAGAAAGGAGAACAGAAGAGCAAGGAGATACGTTGACGTTATATCTTTGTTTTCTCTCTCACTTTTTCTAGAAAATATGGCGATAATGTCTTCGTCACTGGGGTGTCTGGAAGATGATGATCATTCTGACCTCCACCGTTTTTTCCGTATTAGGGGCTCGCGTCTTTGGTCTAATCCCCACCTGCAGTCCTCCATGCTGCGGCTGGATAGGTTTGAACCTCCGGTTCTACAGCTGGACTGTTGCAGTAGGCGTCGGCTGTTTGTGAGAAACTGGCTGCCGCTGGTGTGAGTGATTTTCTGCTATGCGAGTACCAGTTGTGTTGCTATGGGGGGTTAGCTGCACAATTTACGAAGGCCGGCCCCAGACTAGTGTCCTTTGTTCGGCCTCTTAGGCGGCGGAGGGAGGGTCCTGGTTTGAAGCCCAACGATAGTCAAGCTAGTGGGGCCGCGACCGAGGTCTGTGGTTGAAACCTGGGGTCTCTGGATGAGCGGATTCTTCTCTGTCCGTGAAGGCCCCATCTTTCAAATTAATGGAAGTTAAACCCTAAAAACGAGGAAAAGTGGGTCTGGATCTTCGTTATCGGAAGCTCCATGCTCAAGTCGGCTGCAGCCCATAAGGGAATTGTGCCGACTCCCGCTGATGTCTGTTAAATCACCGTTCTGAAACTGTGTTGACTTTTCTTTTTCTCTGCTCTCTTAGGATGAGGAGGGAATCGGACGGTGGCCTGTCTGAAGTGTGGCTTATTATGTTCTTGTGTACAGTTCAGGTGATAGCTGTTTAGCTTGCATGCTAGCTGGGTGAGCTAACTGTTAGCCAGTTAGCTGTTAGCTGCGGCGCTGGCTCGTCGCATTCACTAGGCTAGGAACGTTAGCTTGTTGTTATCAGTTGGCCTGATTTGGATGTTAGCTTAATGCTACACTGTTGTACTTTGCTGTAAGAATAACAAGCCTTGACACTCTGACTACGACGTCATCTTTGACAGAGGATGTTAGTTGACCCTACACCGTGTGCCCTGCCAGCGAGGACTTCGTCAACATGGACATTTGTGGAGGCTTTGACATGGTGCACAACAATGCCAGCATACGCCCCTTCCGCCGGGGTGCTGTTTCAGCTGACCCCTTTGGCGCCTGTCTCGTCCGCAGTGCTCCAGGCTCGGGTCAAGTGCCTGCTGCCTGGATTGAGGGATCGGCCTCTTCTGGAGGTCGTCTCCCCGGTGCGCTGCCTGCTCCCGCTGTAGGTGTAGCCTCTTGAGTGCTTCGAGTTACAGCCATGCTGATTGCCTGAGTATGCCAGGGTCAGTGAGCCAGGCAGCGTGCTATTGGGGGGAGGGCCTGCTCTTGGATGGGCCCTGTCTGAATACGCTGGCGATGTGGGGGGCGGTGTCACTAGTGACCGCCTGGTGAGGTCTCGATGCTGTGGCGTCATTGGCCTCTCCGGGCCCCCTTTTTCCGGGGGGATCCAGTCCCTTCTGGGTCTGGGTCCTCCTTCGCGCTCCGCTGCTACGGCCTTGCCACGGGGTTGTGCTTTGCTCTTGACCCCGTGATTTTGGGGGTGGTAACGAGGTTTGTTCCTTCCGTTCGTTTCCTGGTGGCATGCGGGTTGTGCGTTTGCGTAGTCGTGGGTACGCCCCACGGTCTGCTCACCCTGTGCGTTAAGTTGCTCGAGTTCCTCTTCGCATGGTCGGATCCGTATCCCTCCCGTCCTCCAATAGGGAGGGTCGGGGGGGCTCGGGTCCTCCCCGGTTCTGATGGTTGTGGGGGGCCTCAGTGGGGTACATTTGTCGGGCGTAAGCTCTGCTCAGCTCCTGTGGTGCAGTATGACGCTGAGCAGAGCTACATGATATGTAACGTACGGTTATGTATATAACCATAGTTACATGAATGTAGTGACACTCAGCGTCAAGACGCCACTGCGGCCCTTGATCTTGCCTTGTGGTGAAAGATTGAGAAGGAGGCGAGTGTATGGCCACACCCCTGCTTATGTAGGTAGCGGATGGGGGTGTGGCCAGATGGATGTTGGTATGTAAAGATACATTGTGAGTTTTATTCAGTGCACAGATACTGGAGTGAAGTATGTGCAGTATGACGCTGAGCGTCACTACATTCATGTAACTATGGTTATATACATAACCGTACGCATTCCTGCAACCTTTTTGTACACACTGTAGAAATCTACCACAGAAATACGGTAGTGATTTATAGTATTCCTGTGATTTTCTTCATACACTGTACAGTATACAGTAGTTACTCACAGCATTCCTGTGGTTTTACTAAATGTTTCTACAGTGATTCATGATATAGTGTGTGTGTGAGAAAAAAAAAACCTACTTTTTAGCTGGAACCAGCAACCAGCAACCAGCAACCAGCTGCAGCCAGTTTGTCTGTCCATCCATTGGTCGGTCTGTCCCAAAAATATTGTTTCAAAAAACATATTAAAATGTTTGCCACGACAGAGTCCGCCATATTGGATTTTGCACCACTTTCCCCCCTACTTTTCCAAGGCTGTTTGCCAGATTATTGTGAAATTTGATGTGAGGCATCCAGGGACCAAATGTTACATGTGTAATTTGGAAAGTTGATACATGTAGGCATGGCCGCCTAGTTATAGTTGAAAGTGGGGGTGCAATTTTTTTTTTTTTTTTTTGACAGGCAATGGGTGGTTTGGACCCCCTCCACGGCAGATATTCTTTTCATTTAATGAACCTGTACGTGCAATTTCCTGCAATATAGAGCCTTCAATCTTGACTAATAAAGCTGCTCTTTTCACTATAAAACTCAGTTTATATTGCAGTATGATAGCCAATTACTATAATAATAATAATAATATATTAATATATATATATACTGTATATATACTGTATATTGATTTTTCGCTCTTTTATTTTTATTAAATCAATCTCCTTTCAAATAGGCCAAGTTTTTAATAAGAAAGAGAGAAAAAATACCAACAAGGAACAATAACAGGGTCTGCTGTAAATATAGCCTATTTTGTGTCTTAATTTGTTATGTTATCCTACACTTTAAGCTGTCTGATATTTCCATTACCTGTAACTCTTGGGTCTCTTTCTCTCCTTCTCTGCCTCCTCCCTGAGTCTGCACAGTCACCATATCATTCTACATTAAGGAGAGCAATACACTTATGAATACACTGAACCGGTTTGAATACACAATCTTTATGCTACTCTGTAAAGAAAGGGAGAGAGGGAGGGATATATAATCCAAGTATTTGTGTCTTAATTTGTGCATCCCCTTAACAATTGTGTGTATTGAGCCGTACTGTACTGTACCCATTCTGCAATCTGTTATTGATTGATTAAAAATGTTATTAACATATTGCAGAATGGGTACAATATAGTACGGCTCAATACACACAATTGTTAAGGGGATGCAGACCAGAGAAAGACTTTTGTTTTGTTTACATCAGGGTCCCCCATTTACAATTCATAATGAATTGTAAGTAAGGGTGCAATTAACACCGTGCAATCCATTATTTGTGGAGCCTGCCCTTTAAGTCTTTGAGCTATTAGGCTACTAGGGTTCTTACTTTGCGTTTTGGTGTACTGAAAAATGCTCCGATGTCTGTATTCTTTCTTTTTTCTGCCATGTTACCTGGTTGGCTGGACACACACACATTTTCATTTCAGGTATTGTACCTTAAGATAATTGAACATCTTGATTTACCGTAAATCCTCAAATATGGGACGGGTCTTCTATTTACCTCAGCTGCAAAGAGCACCAGGCCTTTATTAGTTATTATATTAATTATTATTCTGTTTGCTCATTGTCAGGTCTTCACTCTTTGTACAGAGGTAACGCGGCGGTTCCTGTCTCTGGACCCCATTAAGAATCATTGTTATTCTCTCTCTCTCTCTCTTGCCGCTCGGCGACTGTATCGTATAAGTTACTCTTGGTGTACTGTACCATTAAATTGGACCACTATTGAAGAGTATACATTCTCCGTCTCATTACTTGCATACCACAACTGGAACTCACCTACCTCACCGTAACAGAGTAACGTGTAGGAGGCTCACACTGCCCCCGCCATTTTCCTGACTTTGCTGTGCAGGCGCCCCAACCAACCTGTAGGAGTCGCTGTTCACAACGACCAGACTACCACCCTTCGACTTCCCACCCGCTAACTCTGCCAATTGAGTTAATGACGGCCGGCCCAAGCCGGAGGCAACGCCGACAGCCGGATTCGAACCCGGTGTCTCTTGCGTTGGTGACGAGCGCAATGTCCGCTGCGCCACCCAGCCGCCATAAGGGTCATAACTTGTACTTTACATTGTAAGTCCAATTGGTATAATGAACTAATCATGAACAAATCATTTATTATACATTCGTAAATCATTATTAAATCGTTTATAACTATATTTGTATAACATTTACAAATTAGTTCTACATTATTTATAACTCATTATCAACATTGTTTGTACTTGATTTGTTCATCATTAAATAATGTTGTTTAATGTGTAGTAACACATTTGTAGATGCTTTGAAAAATGGATATGAAAAAACTACTATACTATTCCTCCATTTATTTGTTCATGTTCAACAAATGATTTGTTAAGACATTCATAAAACATCTATAAATCATTTGCAGATGCTATTGTCTGCCCTAATCTAAAGTGAAGCCTATTCATCATTAACAAATGTCTAATAGTTTGTTTATTTGTGGACTTTTATGAATACACACAAAGCAATTACCAGACTTGTCTTTTCATGTTTAACAAATGATTTGTTAAGACATTCATAAAACATCTATAAATCATTTGCAGATGCTATTGTGTGCCCTAATCTGAAGTGAAGCATATTCATCATTAACAAATGTCTAATACAGTTAATTATTTGTAAACTTTTTCATCACCTGTTACAAATGTTGTAGACAGCTTTCGGATACACCCTTCTTTGTGACATCAAACAGTAACAGAATTAGGACTATAGATAAATGCAATTTTATTAACATATAAAATACATGTGCATAACATATAGTGTAATATGGGGGGCACTAGGACCCGGGAGTACCCTGGCCAGGTATTGACAGAAGAGGAAGTATCACGCGAGTGAGACTTGACTTCACGTGTGTTGCCGTCTGTTGAATGGAAGCACGATACATTAGCAGAGCCAAATTATTCGTGCTGCCCGCGCTTTTAAGGTATGAGCAGGCTAAACACCTTTTTTGTTGGTAAATCTATTCCATCATTTCTGACCTACAACTCTATATATGTTGTGTAGACGTACTTGATGTGGTGGGCGCTATCGTTACATTTGAATGATGTGCTTGTTCCTAATGTGTGCTCAGTATATTGCGGTATGTGATGATGACACAATGGTAATAATTATTTGTATTTTCAGGCTGTATAGGTGCCAACATATAAGAGTTGTAGGTCGGAAATAATGGAATATATTTACCAACAAAAAAGGTGTTTAGCCTGCTCATACCTTAAAAGTGTGGGGCAGCACGAATAACTTGGCTCTGCTAATGTATCGTGCTTCCATTCAACAGACGGCAACACACGTGAAGTCAAGTCTCACTCGCGTGATACTTCCTCTACATACTCTGTCAATACCTGGCCAGGGTACTCCTGGGTCCTAGTGCCCCCCAGTTACACTATATGTTATGCACATTTTATATGTTAATAAAATTGCATTTATCTATAGTCCTAATTCTGTTACTGTTTGATGTCACAAAGAAGGGTGTATCCGAAAGCTGTCTACAACATTTGTAACAGGTGATGAAAAAGTAAACAAATAATTAACTGTATTATACATTTGTTAATGATGAATAGGCTTCACTTCAGATTAGGGCACACAATAGCATCTGCAAATGGTTTATAGATGTTTTATGAATGTCTTAACAAATCATTTGTTAAACATGAAAAGACAAGTCTGGTAATTGCTTCGTGTGTATTCATAAAAATCCACAAATAAACAAACTATTAGACATTTGTTAATGATGAATAGGCTTCACTTTAGATTAGGGCACACAATAGCATCTGCAAATGATTTATAGATGTTTTATGAATGTCTTAACAAATCATTTGTTGAACATGAACAAATAAATGGAGGTACAGTATAGTCATTTTTTCATATCAATTTTTCAAAGCATCTACAAATGTGTTACTACACATTAAAAACAACATTTAATGATGAACAAATCAAGTACAAACCAATGTTGATAATGAGTTATAAATAATGTAGAACTAATCTGTAAATGTTATACAAATATAGTTATAAATGATTTAATAATAATCTACAAATGTATATAAATGATTTGTTCATGATTAGTCCATTATATACAAATACCTTATAAAGGTATTATAACTGAGTGTTATTATAAAGTGTTACCAGATATGGCTACATGCTTGGGCTGAAGCACATATAAAAAAACAGCAAGTAACAGTAAGAATGGGGTTTTCCTCTATCCAGTTTGGTCTCTCAGCTTATCACAAATCACATACTTGTTTATAACATAGAGAACTAAAATTTAATATCTAAAATGAAAACCTAAAGATACTGTACATAGCTTGATACAGTGCTCTTAGTCTTACACTATCTTAGCTACATTTCTACCAACAAGCAGTACATCGTGTTATAAAAGCATCACCCTGATATTGCCTCTCCCCCTCTCTCTCTTTCTCTCTCTCTCTCTCTCTCTCTCTCTCTCTCTCTCTCTCTCTCTCTCTCTCTCTCTCTCTCTCTCTCTCTCTCTCTCTCTCTCTCTCTCCTCTCTCTCTCTCTCTCTCTCTTCTATATATATATATATATATGATATACTGTATATCCACCTGTCTGTACATACCTGCACATAATCATTTTGCATATTATGTAGATACTATATCTATATCTGTACTACCTACTCTTACTAGTTACCATACTGCCTTTATACCTGTATCACGGTACATATGGTTATTACAACTCTGTACATACATCTGATTAGCACTACACCCAGTAGTACTAATTCATATATTTTTAACCCAGTTTAATCACCTGTACATTGTATATTACTATTGCACTGTTACATTTGCACTCTGGTTGGATGTCAAACTTCTTTTTGTTGTACTGTACTTGTGCAGTATAATGACATATATTGTAATCTAACCTAACCTATCTCATCTAATTGAATCAAATCAAATCAAATGTATTTGTATAGCCCAAATCACATGGAATGTGTCCCCATGGGCTTTACAGGTCAAGAGGAAACATCACAATAGATTAAAAAAAACACAATAAAATCCACATATGCAACACTCCTAGACTTTCCCCAATGAAGAAGAGGAACGACTCACTAAAACCTAGCATTAGAAAGAAAACACAGGCGGCGTGGAGGAGAGAGACCTCAGATGGGATGTTCCAAAGGGGATCTCCAACAGGATGTTGGTGATAATATAGTGTTGCTATGGATGATGGATGGATGGAGAAGCAAATAATGGTATGTATGTATGTATACATGTAATGAAACACATACATACATGTTAGCAGTAGTATTTAAGTACATACGAACATTTAAAATTAAAACAGAATAGAGCTAATAACAAAAAGCATAGGAATACGAGCGCTGGTATGAAAATAAGATGAAGTCAAGGCTCAGAACTGAAAGACTCAACGTCACATTCCCAGGGGCAGGAGAACCCCTCGGATCCTGTTGAAGTAGAGCGGAATGGTTAGACGCCGGTCAACTGAGGACGACTCGCCACCTCGCCTGTGGCACTCCGGTCCAGTTGAGGTAGAACAGCCGCTGCAGTCGACGCTGTGGCCACATCAAGGATGGCGCAGAGAAGATCACACCACCTTGACAGGCTCAACGGGGGCCGGACCAGGGCTGGCTGTATACCTGTATATATCAACACACTATCCACGAGACATCCCTCACAGGGCGACAGGGACAGGGGTTAGAAGCTCAATAGGCAGACATAGGAGCAATAAATACATGTAATATAAGCACATATATGCATACATAGTAGCAATAGTATCTAAAGAACATTTTAAATTAAAGTAATAAATAGAAGAACAAAGGTGCGGCTAAGTGGCGCAGTAGGCAAGGTGCTCGCCACTAACGCAGGAGATGCTGGGTTCGAGCCCAGCTCTCGGCGTTGCTACCGGCTTGGCTGGTCGTTCATACTAACACAATTGGCAGTGTTAGGGGTGGGAAGCTGGTGGTGGGGATTGGACGTTGTGGACAGCGACTCCTACAGGTCGGTGGTGCGCCTGTACAGCAGAATCAGGAAGTATCGGGGGCAGCGTGAGCCATCCCACGCGTTACTCCTCGCCACTGAGAGATCGCGCTGTTCAGGTGAAAAGATGCGACAGCTGCCTCCTCGTGTACCGGAGGGGACATGTGATGCAAGGCTTGGTCCTCACTGCAGCTGACCAGTGGGAGGCATAGTCTAGCAATGTTCGAGACAGGGGAGGGGAGAATGAAGGGAGAATTGGCGAGGCGAATTGGATGATGGAGAAAAAATTTAAAATAAAGAGAAAAAGTGGATAAAAAAATTAATAAATAGAAGAACAAAGAAGCATAGGAATACAAGCACTGGTATACAGGATGGAATAAAGATGTTGGCAGAGGCAGGAGAACCATTCAGATCAAGTTGAAGTAGAGAGGGCATGGTTAGACGCTGTAGGTCAGACTGAAGACGGCATAGAAGCAGATCCATCATGCCAGTGGTGCTCAGATCCAGTTGAGGTTGATTTATTGATTGATTGATTTTATTGTGGAGTAAAAGACAGCATCCAAGGATAAAACATGAGAAAGTGCAAGTACTTATTTCCATCATGGTCCC
>NW_028173257.1:49646-67146 GCF_963971535.1 Notolepis coatsorum | reverse complement strand
TAGTGCTGATTAGTCTAATGACAATTTACTTCATCTATATGTATTAGGACTCTACATTTTTCTGGCCTACTAGTTAAATTCATAAACATTATGCACCGGCAACTTATGACTCTTCCTTTCTTGCTTTCATGCTCTTTTTTTTTTTTTTTTTTTATACTTCTAGTCATTATATTAGGGATGTTCTAGGTTCTAGTCATTCTGTTTAGAATGTTTTAGGTTCTAGTCATTCTATGTAGAATGTTCTAGGTTCTAGTCATTATGTTTGAGATGTTCAAGGTTCTAGAAATAGTTGGGATGTTCTAGGTTCTAGTAATGTTTAGAATGTTCTAGGTTCTAGGCATTATTTTTAGAATGTTCTGCATTGTAGTAATTTCTTGAATATTATAGGTTCTAGTCATTATGATTGAGATGCTCTAGGTTCTAGTAATGTTTGGGATGTTCTAGGTTCTAGTAATATTTGGGATGTTCTAGGTTCTAGTAATGTTTAGAATGTTCTAGGTAGGTACTATGCATTATGTTTAGAATGTTCTGCATTCTATAGTCATGTCCTCATTATGTTTAGAATGGTCTAGGTTCTAGTCATCATTCTTGGGATGTTCTAGGTTCTAGTCATTGTGTTTAGAATGTTCTAGGTTCTAGTCATGTTTAGAATGTTGTAGGTCCTAGTCATTATGTTTAGAATGTTGTAGGTTCTAGTCACATTTATAATGTTCTAGGTTCTAGCCATTATGTTTGAGCTGTTCTAGGTTCTAGTCATTATGTTTAGAATGTTCTAGGTTATAGTCTTTACGTTTGGGGTGTTCTAGGTTCTAGTCATGTTTAGAATGTTCTAGGTTCTAGTCATTATGTTTAGAATGATCTAGGTTCTAGTCATTATGTTTACAATGATCTAGGTTCTAGTCATTATGTTTAGAATGATCTAGGTTCTAGTCATTATGTTTAGAATGATCTAGGTTGTAGTCATTATGTTTAGAATGGTCTAGGTTCTAGTCATCATTATTTGGATGTTCTAGTCATGGGTTCTAGTCACCGTGTTTGTGATGTTCTAGGTACTATAGTCATTATGTATAGAATGTTCTAAGTTCTAGTTAGCTACGGTCCAAGGCACTCCCCAAGGCACCCTGTGTGGTGTTAACAACCCAACACAGATCCAGTCAACCCCCATGACTTTGCTAGATTTAATATATATAAGTGCTATAA
This sequence comes from Notolepis coatsorum, assembly GCF_963971535.1. NCBI lineage: Eukaryota > Metazoa > Chordata > Actinopteri > Aulopiformes > Paralepididae > Notolepis > Notolepis coatsorum. The sequence goes on along the minus strand of NW_028173257.1, from coordinate 65,946 downwards.
TCTGGTGGGAATGGTGGGAAACAGTGAAACGTATGATCAAACTAGTCTTTCTTATAAACTAGTGCAGTGCCCGTTGGGCAACATTCTTATAAACTAGTGCAGTGCCCGTTGGGCAACATTCTTATAAACTAGTGCAGTGCCCGTTGGGCAACATTCTTATAAACTAGTGCAGTGCCCATTGGGCAACATTCTTATAAACTAGTGCAGTGCCCGTTGGGCAACATTCTTATAAACTAGGCAGTGCCCGTGGCAACATTCTTATAAACTAGTGAAGTGCCCGTTGGGCAACATTCTTATAAACTAGTGCAGTGCCCGTTGGGCAACATTCTTATAAAACTAGTGAAGTGCCCGTTGGGCACATTCTTATAAACTAGTGCAGTGCCCTGTTGGGCAACATTCTTATAAACTAGTGCAGTGCCCGTTGGGCAACATCTTATAAACTAGTGCAGTGCCCTGGGCAACATTCTTATAAACTAGTGCAGTGCCAGTTGGGCAACATTCTTATAAACTAGTGCAGTGCCCGTTGGGCAACATTCTTATAAACTAGTGCAGTGCCCGTTGGGCAACATTCTTATAAACTAGTGCAGTGCCGTTGGGCAACATTCTTAATAACTAGTGCAGTGCCAGTTGGGCAACATTCTTATAAACTAGTGCAGTGCCCGTTGGGCAACATTCTTATAACAGTGCAGTGCCCATTGGGCAACATTCTTATAAACTAGTGCAGTGCCCATTGGGCAACATTCTTATAAACTAGTGCAGTGCCCGTTGGGCAACATTCTTATAAACTAGTGCAGTGCCCGTTGGGCAACATTCTTATAAACTAGTGCAGTGCCCATTGGGCAACATTCTTATAAACGAGTGCAGTGCCCGTTGGGCAACATTCTTATAAACTAGTGCAGTGCCCGTTGGGCAACAGGCTGATTGCTTGGCTCCCGGTGGCTCCATGCGGCGCATGCAGCATTGTTGGGGGGCATTTGGAGCCTGTTCGGAGCATGTGGCCGTTCGGAGTGGGCCAATTGCTTGACCCCCGGAAGTGCTGCTTGTAGTGTTCTGGAGAACCGCAGTGTGGCTTTCAGTGTTCTCACTACACTGCGCTCCCTCGGCTCCTCAGCAACACAAGTGCCAAGTGTGAAGTCGATTGGCTGAGCGGTTCTTGAGATATGCAAAGGACAGTCATACATACAGACAGAGCACAATTCCTTCCTTTATAGTTAGATGTTTCTTATTATACTAACCTTGACTACATTAGATCATTAAAAAACATCAAAATTAACCTAAATAATATTTTTCCTGGGGACCCCCTGGAGCTTGCTCAAGAACCACTGGGGGTCCCCGGACCCCGCATTGGCAACCACTGGTGTAACTGAGGGGTACAATTCCCTGACTGTATTGAGAGTATGGTATTATTAAACCACTACTTAGTTATGTACTTTAATTACTGGCCATACAGTACATAGATATATCTGGTGAACACCCACACAAGAATACGGCAATGACAAATAAAGTTCTAGTTAGAGGTATTTATTATTATTAGAGCAGCAACGGTAGGTTACAGATTGAGAATTATACTTGCGCTTGTAAGGCGAAGAACACTTAAAGTAGGTCAAGAGCGTAAGTCCATGAGAATAGTAAGATGGGTATAACTGACGCCACCTGTAGCATAGTAATTACATAAGGCACACTCGTAGTCAGCTGGAGACACTGAGGGGTTCCCTCCGGTTGTAAGCCGGCAGGGTAGAGGAATGTTCGGGAGCAAAGTCTGGGTCAACGCGGAATAAAGAAGCTCCAGCTACGGGAGTCGGTGCAGTACTCCCTTGATCCTTAGACAAAGCAACAGCTATAATCCAGTATGCTCGACAGCATGGATGAAAGCTAGCCAGCCTCTGGTCCTAGAGGCGGGCTCGAGGGTGCTCCTCACTGGGGTAGATCCCACACGACAGTGGGGTAGACAGTTCTCTGCTCCAGCAGCCACGGTACCAAAGCAATATAATCCAACCAGAAAATGGTTCTGCATTCGCCGGTGTAGATTCTCCTGTGCACTGTACTTCACATTTAACTAGGTCAAACTTGACGTTACTTCACTAAACTATGACACTTTTACTATTCCTATTCGCACATATTATAAGTGCTCTATTTAGACGCAAGGTTGCTCACTTCACTTGGTCGTTGACTCGTGGTGAAGGCTTCAACTTTGGGATAAGACTACTGCTGTATCCACCTGCGACGTATTTATACGTAAGGTGAATAATCTAGTGCCAACCTCAGTTCTGTCTCGTATTACTGCGCAAACCTGGACATGTTGAGACATGCCTTGGCGGTGTCTTTGAACTTGCCATTGGGGGTATGGCCGTTGGCGCCTAGGGGTCGCTGTCCAATAGGAGAACGAATATTATGGTCTGGTTTGTACCCAGGTAAAGGGATATTCCGTGTATATATACAAAGAATATACAAGGGATATCAAACGATATACAAATATTATACAAGGGATCTCAAGCAATAAATATATATATTCGGTTTAATCTGACCCTTTGTAACAACTGGCCTAAACAACTCATCACCTAGGATGACTCATGAGCCAAGTGGCTAGAGCTATTGTGTTGTCCACCTCATGAACAAGGTAGCCTATGAGAGCTTGAAAATCATATAAACGGGAATTCCACTTTGAGTCTCTCTTGTATGTGTAGAAAAGTTGCTTTACTACAGAGTGAAATGAGCTCACAGCCAGCTCTGTACATATCGTCAGGCCAGAGAAGCCCTAAACTACTGTGTATGCTCCAGCTTCCTGCTTTACAAAGGACTGTAACAGTACTGTATATTTGAAAACCGTTTATGTCACAAATGTATCAGTACTAAATACCTGTATGTCCCTATGCCATAAATGTCATGTATGTTGTGTATGTCATAAATGTCGATATGAATTGAAAATGGGGGACCCTGTGTAAACAAGACAAACGTCTTTCTCTGGTCTGCATCCCCTTAACAATTGTGTGTATTGAGCCGTACTGTATTGTACCCATTCTGCAATCTGTTAAATAAAGTTTTCATTCATTCATTCATTCATTCATTCATTCATTCATTCATTCATTCATTCATTCATTCATTCATTCATTCATTCATTCATCCATTCATTCATTCACTACGCTGAGGTGAAGATGGTCTGCATCAGACAACACCAGTGAAATGTTGTCACTTTTACCAAACACACACAAGGAGGCTGAGCCTTACTTCTGGTCACTCCGTTACCTGGCGAGGGAGAGTGGGAAGCTGATCAAGAAGAATTCCACCCATTGCAGTTCTTCGAAAACTGAGTAAGATAAGATAAGATAAGATAAGATATTCCTTTATTGATCCCCTTGGGGAAAATCAGGCATCATAGCAGCATGGGGGAGGGGGAGGGGAGGTACAGGTAGTAAAAACAAGCAGTGTAAACAATATAACAAATCAATATAATTAACTAACTAACTAATTGAAATATACAGTATTCACATAAGGTGCAGTATGCATAAGGTAGTATTATTGTCCTTTTTAGGTTCCTAGTAGTTGTAGTTGGATGTCTGGCAGCAGTCCCTGCCCACTGTTGTGGAGCCTGATGGCCACTGGTATGAAGCACTGGCCGAGGCGGTTAGTTGATTGTCGGGGGGGTATGAGTCTGTGACTGAACGTGCTTCTCTATTGACTAGCTCGTCGTAGAGGGGGTGAGAGGGATTCTCCAGGATAGCAGCCAGCTTCCTTATCATCCCCCTCTCTGCCAGTGAGGGTAATAATAATAAGGCATACAATTAGCATAGAATTGGCATAATTATAGACTGTAATTATAGACTGTAATTTATTATAAATGTCTGTCTGAAAAAAATATATAATAATAATAATAAAGATTCTTATTGTTTATGATAGATTTCTGACATAAAAATCTATACAAGATTTCTGACCAAATAAAAGCAATGCATAAAGTGCAGACATAGAATGAGTATAAAATAGACAGAAAAAGAGCAGTGCAATAAAATAAACAAATTAGCATAAAATTGACAGAATAAAATAGTGCAATAGTGCAGTGCAATAAAATAGTGCATCTACAGTACAAGCAGAGTGTATTAAAATAGGGTAAACATTTATGACATTTATGACATTTATGACACACACACACACACACACACACACACATTTCATAGAAAATACTATGCTTCCTAAAATATTTGTATATGTGTGGATGGGCTATTAGTCATGATGTCAGCGTTTTCCATGAGCTCCGCTTTCACTTGTCCACACTAATGCAAATCTCCACCATCAATGGAGTTTTCAAAAGGTTTTCAGGGACCTGTGTCCTGTCCTGTGTGTGTGTGTGTGTGCGTGTGTGTGTGTGTGTGTGTGTGTGTGTGTGTGTGTGTGTGTGTGTGTGTGTGTGTGTGTGTGTGTGTGTGTGTGTGTGTGTGTGTGTGTGTGTGTGTGCGTGCGTGCGTGCGTGCGTGCGTGCGTGCGTGCATGCGTGCGTGTGTGTGTGTGTGGACAACAGGCCAATTTCTGTGAACATGCACTACTACTCTCTTTTTAACTAATGTTTTTAATTTTCCCTTTTTTTAACATGAAACTAGACAAACAATAGTAACAGTAATAATCAATGATAAATCACAGGACAAATAATAATAACAATAATGACAGTCCAGTAATTAAATCAAAATAAATGTAGATTAAAAGACATAAAAAATAATAAATACAATACATGTGCTCTTGCTCGCTCTTCCTCACTCTTTCCTTCCCCTTCCCTCCCCCTCCACCCCCCCCCCCCCCCCCACTTGGACTATACATCCACTATTTCATTTAACATCAGAAAATTACAAGTTTATATGCTTCCCTTTATCTTCTCCACCACAGCTACCCAGACTGCTATGCTGGCTTCATTAACACCTAAAATTCGTGCAGTGGATATCTCTAGATAAATCACATCGAGATAGGTAAAAACCCATACCTTCCGGCACATTTTATCCGGTTGAATCCAGTGTGACGCTGTCAACTTTTTGGCAGCCGTAAGACCGGACAAAATTAGTCTCTTTACAGAGGTTGATAACTGAGAAACATCATTCAACAACAATACAGAAGGCAGTGTAGGTATGGTCAGAGATAAAAATTCTGATAATTGAGTGGTTACTTTTTCCCAGAAAATCTTAACAGGAGGGCATTCCCAATACATATGCATAAATGTACCAAGAGCACCGTTTAAACACAAGGAGCATCGAGGGTCTTGTCTGAGACAGGTAAGTCCTATGAACAAAATTAAGATTAATCTGTTGGTGATCCGGGTTGCGTGATGATAGCCGAACGTTTGCCCAGACTGCATCCCAATCAAAATCTACTTCCAAGTTTGGGATATCCTTCCTCCAAACCGAGTCTAGGGGAAGGACCTCATATGAGGACGTAAGTAAGTGACGATAAAATTCAGAGACGAAGCCTCTCGATGTCTCCTTGTCATAAAAGAATTTGTGAAATCTGTGGTGCTCAAGTGGAATATTTAATGGGACTCCGTGAGCCTTCAAAGCTGCTCTTAATTGTAGATAGAAAAGATTTGTGGAACTGGTGAGGTTAAATTTGTTAAATATATCTTGACAACTGCAGAAACCATGGTTGTCGAAGATATCCCCAATGTGTGTATGCCTTTCTTTTCCCATCTAGGAATAGAGCAAATAGTCCGGGACTAAGAGGACAACCCTGTCTGGACGAGCGCGACACAGGGAAGTTCCTTTGAATTTACCTGTTAAAATCATGGCCGATGGATCTGTATATAGTACTTTGATCATATTAATGAACCCATCTCCTAACCGTATCCTTCTAAGTACTGCCCATAAATAAGACCATTCCAACCTGTCAAAGGCCTTCATCGCATCCAAGGATAATACAGCTGTAGGAGGCACGGCATCCTTGCTGGAATCTATCACATGCAGTAACCATCTAATATTATCCGTGATCAGGCGGCCTCTTATGAAGCCTGTCTGATCAGGGTGAACTAAAGATGTCATATGCTTTTGAAGTCGGATGGTTAGTACCTTAGCGTACAGCTTGAGATCGGTTCCGAGGAGGCTTAAGGGTCTATAACTACCGCATTCGGTGGGGTCTTTATCTTTTTTAAGTAGGACAGATATGAGTGCCATATTGACATCCCTGGAGAAGTTCCCCTCTTTGACTGAGTATAAAATCATATCAAGTAATAGGGGTCCAATTACATCCCAACATGAGAGGTACTGTTCGGGTGGAATGCCATCCCAGCCAGGGGCCTTACCACTTTGCAATTCAGATATAGCCTCCCTAAGTTCCTCTAGTGTAATAGGTGCATCTAACCGTTTAGCGTCTTCCTTTGAAAGTTGAGGTAACTTAATTTGATCAAGAAATTTATCCAGTTTATTATGATCGAAGATCACTTCTGACTTGTACAGGTTGGAGTAAAACGTACGAAAAGTCTCGTTGATTTTTTTGGGGTCTGTAATGACAATTCCCTGTTGGTCCTTAATGGCAGGGATATCAGCAAATTGTTCACTGGATTGTATCTTCATAGCTAGTAGGTGACTAGGTTTAGAACCATGAAAGTAATAATGTTGTCTTGTTCTGCGTATTTGAAATTCAGATTGTTGTCTTAAAATGGAGTTAATCTCCTTTTTCAACACTTTAATTTGAGACTCCAGTTGACACGAGTAGTTGCGTTGTAAAGAGGAGAACAACGAAGAGTGAAGCACTTCCAGCTCTACCAATTTGGATAGACGTTTCTTGCGGAGGTTGGAGGCAAAGACAGTAGTGTTATTCTTGATAAAACCCTTTACCGATATCCATAACGTTCTGGGGTCTTGTACCGAACTGCATTAATCTGCAGGAATTCACTGAGTTTATTTTTGAATTGTAGGTTGAATTAATTGTTTTTCAACAGTGTCGAGTTAAAGCGCCATCTTGGGGCTCTGGATGTCATTCTACTGAATGAGCCCTTTAGGAGTAAATAATTGTGGTCTGACAGTGCAATGGGCCCCAATTCAACGTCAAAGCTATCAAATAGTCTAGGGGATGCAAAAACATAATCTATTCTAGAAAATGTCCTGTGTCTTGCTGAGAAAAAGGAGTACTCTCGCGCCGTTGGATTGAGCGATCGCCACAAATCATTTACTCCTGTATCCTTGGACCAGGCCTGTAGTGCCGTAGAGGCCTGTTTCTGGTCATAGGATGTGGTGAGACTAGATTTATCAATCGAGGGATCCCAGGTGGCATTAAAATCTGCACCAATTATAAATGAATACCCAGGGAGATCTAACATCGCTCTAGTGAGTGAAGCGTAGAAGTTAGCGTCGTAAACATTAGGGGCATAAGCCGCTACCAAAGCAATTTTCCTGTTACAGTAATCTATCTTAGCAATAGTTACTCGGCCATCTGCATCAGACCATACGTCCAACAATTTAATATTCAACTTCCACTTTCACTACTATAGCTACACCACAGGATTTAGTGCCAAAAGAGGAGTAGCTTATGTTTTGATATACTTTATCCGCCAGCTTTACATTGTCAGCCAATAAAAGATTCGTTTCACTTAAAAGAGCCACATCAACCTGTTGTCTTTTCATCCATGTAAACACGCTTTTGCGTTTATGATGTATATTAAGACCCCCTGTATTCCAAATCAAGATATTTAAATTAGCCATAGTCTAAACAGGTTGCAGTATTCCTGTGTGTAATTCGTCTGGAGTAGCAATTCATAATAGATATATATCCAACTGTTAAGGTCCTGTTGAGATCCGGGCTTGAGCATAAAAACAAACATATAAAGTAAACAGACATATAATCCCCTATTCCTACCCCCCTCCCACCATTTAAAATACTTAACCAGTATCCCCATATCCAGGGCCGGACTGGGGAAATAATTCATACCGGGAGATATAGCGCGAAATATAGCCCCAGGCCACTTTTTAAGCGGGGGGTCTGGGGGTCCCCCACCAGGAAATTTTTTGTTACAAAGACTTAATTTCCTGCATTCTGGTGAATTTTTGTGCATGTGAATCACAAACTAATGAGCCAACAATTGCTTAGTACAATGTACTGTTATGGACCTCAAATAAAACTGTTGTGGCACTAGCAATGCTTCTCTCTCCACCTTCAAAAAGAAAAAAGCAAGAGCACAACATATTTTTCTATTTACTATTATAATACAGTTAACCACTCTCTCCTGTAAGGGCCTTTCTTTTTCTTTGTTTTATCCCTCTCTCCTCCTCTCCCGTTCTCTTTCTTCCACTGTCCATCTTGACATCAACGTTAATTGACTTTCGCTCTACTGTATCTCTCCCGAGTCCCTCACTACCTGGCTCATTGCCTGGCTGTTATTCTGCATCTGAGTGCCGTCTGCCATTCCATTCGCCGCCTCCGCTGTCAATCAGTTGTATCGCCTGGTCCCGCCTCCACCAATCACAAGCGGCAGCACGGCTCCATTGTGTGTGTGAGAGAGAGAGTCAGATAGTTCTCCAACTCTGTCGCAGACAGTGAAATCCTGGTTGTTCCCCACCCATCTAGGTTATCTAACTATCGCGCCGCGCCGCTGCCACAACTAGAAACAATGGCCTGGCAAAAAAAAAAAAAATTTAATCTGTGCAGGCCAGGCCACCGGGAAAACTCCCGGTGCTCCCAATGGCCAGTCCGGGCCTGTCCATATCGAGCAAATCAACCATAACTCCCCTATGCAAATTGCCATAGGGTCTAAAACTATCAAATCTACCATTAGTAGTTTATTCTCTCAGTGGCCGCTGGCCACTCTCCAGTTAAATAAAAAGGAGATAAAAAATAAAAGATGCCTCAAAGAGTAGAGTACATTCACTTAAACCTTATAAGAACTTGGCTAAGTTTAAACACACAGAAGAAATAGAAAGGAAATGCATTGGAGTTATTGCCAAAGAAAATAAGGAGGGATTAAATACGTGTATGCAGTACGTCCACCAGGCCAGGGGAGGGCGATATTCCGCTGTGAAGACTGTTGTTTTCTCCGAAGGTGACCTATGCCATGTGTGTGGTCAACAGAACGCATGTAAAAGTTACAGAATATTCCATTTCATTTTAAGTGCCCATCGTATCAGGAGAGGGCGCTGTGCAACAGCTCGTCTGACATTCTAGCATCTTCTGTACTGTTCCATTATGTCTGGCCGAAGCCTCCAATATGTCAACAACAGCAATAACAATTGACGAAGCCGGCGGTGGAAATCACTATATGTCAAGTGAGTGGCCGGTAAAACGTGCCCGAAACGTCAATAGATCTCGAAGTCCAATACAAACATGTACACACACGGTGAAAACATCAAAATAATAATAAAAAAATAACCTCCGGAGGTATTGCCCAGTCATGACCCAACACGATGACTTGCATAAAAATCATAGATCATTTAAACAGAGCTAACGTTAATCTCCCCAGCCTTAGTGGACGTTCAATGGTTTATCAAAACAAATAAACCGGGGGGGAGCTCCAGTAGCTCACCACGTACCGCGAGTGCTATTTCAGCGCCGTGGACAACCGTGCTCGTCACGGATCTGGGGCTGAGCGCGTTCGAATCCCGGACGGCAGCCGTGCCTTTCCCAGAGTGTCTTCCCCCCCATCTGAACCCTTTCAGCCTGCTTCTGTCGGTCGAACTTGACCAAGTATGAATGCAATGAAAAAGCGATAAACGCTAAAAGAACCAGCTGACTGGTCAAAGTTAAAAAAAATTTAATAAAATAAACCGGACCAAACACCCCTTATATCAGATGTAGCGAAGCATTAAAATAAAGTATCTAGACGATATCCAGCTTCACATAGTTAACCTATTTATAGAACAAAGTTATCAAAATGTATATGACGCCGTTTGGCGTTTAAGCCTTAACGAAGTGTTCTGCACAAAAACAGTATACTGTAGCCTATTTAGACGAGGTGTCCTCCTGGCTCTTCAAGAAGGTTTTAGCTTCCTCAGGCGAGGAAAGATGCGTCCTCAATCCGTGTTTGGTGACGATGGACAGCCTCGCAGGGTACTGGAGGGTCGGTCTGAAACCTTGACTGTAGAGTAAGGGCATGACGGTCTTGTAACGGGAACGTTGTTCCACAACTTCGGGGAAGTAATCTTCATAGAAATAGACTGTTTGCCCTCCGTATGCCAGTTTACCATTCTTCTTCTGTGCCTCTCGAACAATTCTTTCTTTTATTCCAATTTGACGTAAGCTAGCAATAACTACTCTAGGCTTGGAGTTATTTAGAGCTTTAGCACCAATTCTGTAACATTGATCCACTTCAGGTGTCGTAGTGAGGATCTCCGGTCCCAGAATTTCAAGCAGCGCTTTTGCAAACGAGACATTGGGTTGTTCGCAACTCACAGATTCATCCAGACCTACTATGCGAATATTAGGTCTGCGGAATCGGTATTCGAGGTCGGCTATCTTAGCCATTAGCTTATCGTTGATTCCTTCTATATCCTCGCATCTAGCAGTGCAAGTACTCAAGCCGGTTTCCATTACGTCTAGACCAGGGGTGGCCAACCCGCGGCTCGCGAGCCGCATGCGGCTCTTTGCCCGTCAATGTGCGGCTCTTCCATCCATAAAAACAAAACAAAAAATCGATTTTTTTTTTCTTTTTTTGTCACTCATTCCATAAGGACGTAGAATAAACATTTACAATTTTTTTTAAATGGTCCATTTGCATGTTCTTGTTATCTGAATCTAGGGACATAATATGGATCAGTGTCAGAAATAGTGTGTCTGTTACTAGGCTTGAGTAAATTGTAATGAACCAAAGGAGAATATCAATTCTATTGCGTTCTGTTTTATGGCAATAACGTTCAGGTTTGTGGGAGATAATCCCAAAAAAAATAAAAATAAAAAAGGAAATCCAGAAGTCAGATTATTGACAGGGGCTGGTGTGAGCTGGGTAGGGTCGTTTTTCAAATTTCGAAAGCCCTGAGTCTCTTCCTTCAAAAGACTACACTCACTTTTGGCTGTGCCACTTTCTCCTGTCAATATGCGCCGGTTTCCGACTCAATGCCCTGAGATTTCTATAATCTTATATTTCACTAATAACAGTTAAAATAATTGGTAAACAAACGTAATGCTGAAAATATACACTTTCACTGTATATCTCGGGCTTAAGAGGTTAACCCTGTGAGGCCCAAATTAAATAGACATTAGCAACTTCAGAGGCCAGAGGGTGGGGCATATAAACACATTTACTATCAAATAGCATTGTGAAGCTGAACAACAGGACCAATTGACTATACATGTGGTTAACATTTTTTAAATAAACATTATTTCTTTTAAATGGCTAAAAGTGATTTTGTAATTTTGCAACCGTGGGTCTCACAGGGTACTTTTAACCCTGTGAGGCCCAAATAAAAAAGACATTAGCAACTTCAGAAGCCAGAGGGTGAGACCTATAAACACATGAAGGGTGCCATGACTGAATTTTTTTTTAAGAAACGCTGGTATATGGTGTGGTTCTTTGTGGTACCACAGTAATTTTTTTGGCTCTTAGTCTCTGACTGGTTGGCCACCCCTGGTCTAGACGATTGGTCTGTGCACCAACCGTTGCCCATAGCTTTTTGATTTTGGATTCGATAGATTCTTTGTTAGAGGCAGCCTGGTTGGTTAGGGAGCGTAAACCTTCCGTTATGGTTCTCTCTATTATCTTTATGGTGCCTTCGAGCTTAAGATGGGATTGCGTGAGCTTGATCTGGGATTGCGTTAGCTCTTCGATTAGCTTAGTAAGGTAATCCGTATCGGTTGAAGCGTCATCTCTCTTTGGCTCGCTTGCTTTCTTCGGTGCCATTGTGGTTCTTTCAGTAAATTTTACATTTTACAGTCAATATTAGTTCGAAACCTAAGGTGATATATATACGTACAGGTTTAACCGAATTGGGGGTATAAAAAGAGGCTTTTAAAGGCAAAATATAAAAAACAGGAGAAGCAGCTTTACACAGTGCGTCCTACATACTCGACCCGGAACCGGAAGTCCGCACCACTACTCTCTTAAAGCTAGAAATCAGAGTGAGAACCCATCAATCACTGATGTCACCAGGATGGAAAATCTGGGACTGCTCCATAGAATAGTCGTTATGAGGCCTCTCATTACGGGCGACGCAAGTAAGCCCGCACTGCATTGAGAGAGAAGGCGCTCCCATAGTCCAGCAGACTGTACACAGAGCAGACTCCGCGGATGTCCGCGCGGCTCTTTGAGCTTTCATAGTCCAGCAGATCTCAGCGGACGTCCGCGGTCTATTTCCTACATTTCTCGCTTCAGTTTTACTACATTTCCCACAATTCTGTCTGTTCTACTGTACTGGCAGATCAGAGGGAACATTATCAGCGGGAGAGAGAGAGAGGGAGAGGGAGAGGAGAGAGAGAGAGAGAGAGAGAGACAGAGAGAGAGACGAGAGAGAGAGAGAGAGAGAGAGAGAGAGAGAGAGAGAGAGAGAGAGAGAGAGAGAGAGAGAGAGAGCGCGCTTCACGGGCTCATCTCTCTCCTCGCGCCACCAATCGCTCGCGCGGCGTCACATTAAATGCAGTTCGATGTCAACCAAAACGCCGAGCAGCGTTTTGTGTGACACCAAGTCAGCGGCGCGGATGTCCGCGCCTCAGAAAATAGGAGCGTCGCACCTGTGGGTCTGCTGTCCGCTGAGATCAAAGCTCAAGAGTCCGCGCGGACGTCCGCGCGGACATCCGCGGAGTCTGCTCTGTGTACAGTCTGCTGGACTATGGGAGCGCCTAGAGAGAGAGACTCTTCACTACGACTCTAAAATGGTGCCGTTGCACGGTATACCCGCCAAAGTGGCTGGTAAGAGTGACAGAGTTACACGCCACTGCCGAATTCTACCCGCATTTGGCGGGTGGCGGGTGTGAATGTCAAGCCCTGGTTGCCGCGGTGAGATGGTTTATGAGATATGAAAGGGGGCAGGCTTATTTTAATGGACACTGATGGAAATTCATTAATTCATAAATGTTTTTAATGCATAGGTATATCAACGACAATAGGTTCACTATGGCATGTCCATGTTGTAAACAGGGGCCAGTGAGCTGATTCCAGGAGACTCTATAATCGCCCTCTTATGTTCAAAAGGTGTAACTTCATACTGAATATTTCTTTCAATGGACAATGATGGAAATAAATTCAAATTAAATACTTGTCATTGACCGATCTGAAAAATATTCCTGTCAGTTTATGTGCAACAGTTCATCGAAATTGGCCCTGTAGTTTGCGATATTAGCTGCAAACAGAGAGACTCACGTACAGATAGACCACTGCACTTCCGCGTTACATTGAAATCGAGGAGGAGATTGCAGGGGGAGCAAATGAATGAATGTGGATGAGAGCCTTGATGTAAGTGGTTGCAGCTACGGCTGTGGGGGTGCTAGAGACATGATCGAATAGACTTTTATGCACCTGAATCTCCTGAACACAGCGCGACCCATTCCTAATCGATCAGAAATCGGCCGAGCTAAAGTCCCTTTTTCAGCACCTACTCCCCATGCGCATGCGCAGATTGTCAACGGAGTCTGAACGGCGCGAGGCGACACGCGAATGAATGTTCCATCAGAGGGGGGGAGCTTCGGTGGCCAGTGTCCTTTCAGCCAAACAGGATAATGAAAAAATGATCCCACTCAATGGCCAGACGCGTCTTACAACTACCTCATTGAGTCTCCAGGTAGACTAATGTTTATATTTAACCCTTGTGCCTTGTTAAGTAACTGACAGAGTTGTCACGTTGAAAAGATTGCATCACGTTCAAGGTCATAAAAAACTTAATTTGTAATATTTCGTTCCAATTCCTTTTTTCATGAATACTACTATGAACCTAACTCAACATATCTATCAAAGATTCCAAATATTTCCGTTTGTAGGGTTATGGTTAGGGTTAGGGTTGGGGTTAGGGTTAGGGTTAGGGTTAAGGTTAGGGTTAGGGTTAGGGTTAGGGTTAGGGTTAGGGTTGGGGTTGGGGTTAGGGTTAGGTTAGGGCAGTGTTTCTCAAAGTGGGGGGCGCAGAGGCATGACAGGGGGGGCCTTGAGATTTATAAAAAAAAAATTTTTTTTTTTTTTTTTTTTGGATTCCAGAAAATTATCACTAAAGTGCTATCTGTTGCAGCTGCCACTGTTCTCCATGAAAATACCATTTCTCAAAATCTGAAAATCATTATTTAATAAAACACAGAAAAGGATCACCAAGTTACTCTGGATAAAAAAAAACTTTACAGACAACATTGAGACAAAGCTTCCTGACACATCTCCATCCAAACTCTTGGAAGAAATCTCATCTGATACCACCTAGAGAGCTAGTTTCAGAGTGTGGTGCTGAGTACCAAGTATCTCATCTCATGGCCCACCAAGTATCTCATGATGCAGCAGTTAAGGTGTTGATACCATTCAGCACCACATACAGTATCTGTGTGAAGCTGGCTTTTCATCCATGACAGCTCTGAAAACAAAATATAGGGCCAATTTGAAAAGGTCACGATATTGGTGTTATTTCAATAAATTTAAACATGGCCCATTTCATGACTATTTTGTTGGGGCGAGGGGGGGGAGGGCCCAAAATATTTCGGTCCGCCAAAGGGGGGGCCTGACAGAAAAAGTTTGAGAAGCACTGGGTTAGGGGACTGTTGAGCAAGTGTTGGGGTGGGCACAGGCACAGGGATGAGATTTTACCTTCTCCTAATCTTTCTGTCTGGGTAACCCTAACCCTAACCTAACCCTAACCCCCTAATGGCAAGAAATAAACCACTATGGACAGTTTGAAAGCTAATATTGTTAACTTTTGTGTTAGATGGTTTCAAAATCGAATATTCAAAATAGTCGCTAAGGGGGCAGAAAGAGTTAAGTGCAGTGGTCTATAGCCGCTCACACTAGAACCACAAGCTCCCCCCCTCTGATGGAACATTCAACATTCATTCGCGTGTCGTCTCGCGCCGTTCAGACTCTGTTGACAATCTGCGCATGCGTATGGGGAGTAGGTGCTGAAAAAAGGGACTTATCTTGGCCGATTAAGTTACGATCGATTTGGAATGGGTCGCGCCGTGTTCAGGAGATTCAGGCGCATAAAAGTCTATTCGATCATGTCTCTAGCACCCCCCACAGCCGTAGCTGCAACCACTTACATCAAGGCTCTCATCCACATTCATTAATTTGCTCCCCCTGCTATCTCCCTCCCCGATTTCAGAATCCCGGAAGTGTTGCGGTGGTCTATTGACAGACACACACACACACACACACACACACACTCACACACACACACACACACACACACACACACACACACACACACACACACACACACTCACACACACACACACACACACACACACACACACACACACACACACACACACACACACACACACACACACACACACACACACACACAAACACACACACACACACACACACAAACACACACACACACACACACACACACACACACACACACACACACACACACACACACACACACACACACACACACACACACACACACACACACACACACACACACACACCACCAAACGCACGATCTCACCAGGCTTCTGCCTGGTGGAGATAATGAAGGAGGCTCTGATTTTTATGAGGCCATAAAATGTTTGTGTGAGCTCATGCAAACAAATTAGGTTTTAATTGTGGTTCAGACCTTCTAGCAGTGTTAGAATATATACCTCATATGTGTGCAAGAGCTCACACAAACATCTTATGGCCTCATAAAGTCATTGTATATGGAGCAGCCCAAGATTTTACATCCAGGTAACATCACAGTTAGGATGCTTCTCTCTCTGATTTCTAGCTTCAGGAGAGAGTGGGTGCGTGTTCACAAATACTGACTGAACTCCCCTGGGGCACAGGAAGAACATATGTGAATTCTTAACATGGGTGGTATTCCCCTTTAATGAGCCCACGGTTCCCAGGACAGGATGTACTGAACAAGTTGAAGATCTTGAAGATCCCTGGACTATATACAGACTTCTAGAAGGTTCTATACTAAGAACCAGAGATATGAACATATGGAGCGGGTTCTACTATTATAACTAGCTACTATTGCATTTATAGCAGATAGACACACCAGAGGGATATTTTGGGTTTATGGGGCATTCAGTACCAGCTTGGGACCAGAAGAGCTGTGTGAGACAGTAGAACCCAGACAGACAGACAGTATGTGTGTGTGTGTGTGTGTGTGTGTGTGTGTGTGTGTGTAGTCGGAGGGAGGTGGTGGGGGGGTTAAACACAGCTATATTCTGTAGATAACAGGATGTAGCTGGGGAAGCGGATAATAAGTTAGCATTTCCACCCTGCGGCTCT